>NW_027018006.1:0-129644 GCF_032854445.1 Liolophura sinensis
CAAGTACCTTTTGTTTTTTTTATATACAAATGGTGTGGTTTTTCTACATGTAGATAAAGACATTGAGTTTGTCTTCGACTTAGAAGTAAGACATTTGTTGGGTGAGTTAAATGGCTTGGCCCAAAGATTTGACGTCGTCTGGGCTACCGAAGGGCACATAACTTATAATGAAAAGTTGAATATAGTAATGACCAGTCGCGATTGTACACAGTTAATGTAGCCGATTCAATTCGCAAAAAGACAAGGCAAAAATCCAAAAGTGGAAAACTGTTCAATGCTGCTGGTAAGAGGCTAATCCGACGTATTTTTGTGACGAGAATCGAATGGTGCAAACCGCGTTGCTCTCCGACAATACTTTTGGCTGTAGCCACAAATGAATAATCAATGATGTAAGATCACGTGCCAGCAACGGCTCTTACTCCATGGAAACCAAGAAAATTTGCAATTTTTCAACAGCTGGAGATGGCTGGCCCAATTGCGCATCCTTTGGCACCTTATGATGTGGGTCAGTGTTCAATTGTACTTTTTACAGCGGATTGTATCAAGTACCTTTGTTTTTTTACATACAAATGGTGTGTTTTTCTACATGTAGATAAAGACATTGAGTTTGTCTTCGACTTAGAAGTAAGACATTTGCTGGGTGAGTTAAATGGGCTTGGCCCAAAGATTTGACGTCGTCTGGCTACCGAAGGGCACATAACTTATAATGAAAAGTTGAATATAGTAATGACCAGTCGCGATTGTACATAGTTAATGCAGCCGATTTCAATTAGCAAAAAGATCAGGCAAAAATCCAAAAGTGGAAAAACTGTTCCAATGCTGCTGGTAAGAGGCTAATCCGACGTATTTTGTGACGAGAAATCGAATGGTGCAAACCGCGTTGCTCTCCGACCAATACTTTGGCTGTAGCCACAAATGAATAATCAATGATGTCAAGATCACGTGCCCAGCAACGCTCTTACTCCATGGAAACCAAGGAAATTTGCAATTTTTCAACAGCTGGAGATGCCTGGCCCAATTGCGCATCCTTTGGCACCTTATTGATGTGGGTCAGTGTTCAATTTGTACTTTTTACAGCGGATTGTATCAAGTACCTTTTGTTTTTTTTACATACAAATGGTGTGGTTTTTCTACATGTAGATAAAGACATTGAGTTTGTCTTCGACTTAGAAGTAAGACATTTGCTGGGTGAGTTAAATGGGCTTGGCCCAAAGATTTGACGTCGTCTGGGCTACCGAAGGGCACAGAACTTATAATGAAATGTTGATATAGTAATGACCAGTCGCGATTGTACATAGTTAATGTAGCCGATTTCAATTAGCAAAATGACCAGGCAAAAATCCAAAAGTGGAAAAACTGTTCAATGCAGCTGGTAAGAGGCTAATCCGACGTATTTTGTGACGAGAAATCGAATGGTGCAAACCGCGTTGTCTCCGACCAATACTTTGGCTGTAGCCACAAATGAATAATCAATGATGTCAAGATCACGTGCCCAGCAACGGCTCTTACTCCATGGAAACCAAGGAAATTTGCAATTTTTCAACAGCTGGAGATGCCTGCCCAATTGCGCATCCTTTGGCACCTTATTGATGTGGGTCAGTGTTCAATTGTACTTTTTACAGCGGATTGTATCAAGTACCTTTTGTTTTTTTTACATACAAATGGTGTGGTTTTTCTACATGTAGATAAAGACATTGAGTTTGTCTTCGACTTAGAAGTAAGACATTTGCTGGGTGATTTAAAATGGGCTTGGCCCAAAGATTTGACGTCGTCTGGGCTACCGAAGGGCACAGAACTTATAATGAAATGTTGAATATAGTAATGACCAGTCGCGATTGTACATAGTTAATGTAGCCGATTTCAATTAGCAAAATGACCAGGCAAAAATCCAAAAGTAGAAAAACTGTTCCAATGCTGCTGGTAAGAGGCTAATCCGACGTATTTGTGACGAGAAATCGAATGGTGCAAACCGCGTTGTTCTCCGACCAATACTTTTGGCTGTAGCCACAAATGAATAATCAATGATGTCAAGATCACGTGCCCAGCAACGGCTCTTACTCCATGGAAACCAAGGAAATTTGCAATTTTCAACAGCTGGAGATGCTGGCCCAATTGCGCATCTTTGGCACCTTATTGATGTGGGTCAGTGTTCAATTGTACTTTTTACAGCGGATTGTATCAAGTACCTTTTGTTTTTTTTACATACAAATGGTGTGGTTTTCTACATGTAGATAAAGACATTGAGTTTGTCTTCGACTTAGAAGTAAGACATTTGCTGGTGATTTAAATGGGCTTGGCCCAAAGATTTGGACGTCGTCTGGGCTACCGAAGGGCACAGAACTTATAATGAAATGTTGAATATAGTAATGACCAGTCGCGATTGTACATAGTTAATGTAGCCGATTTCAATTAGCAAAATGACAGGCAAAAATCCAAAGTAGAAAAACTGTTCCAATGCTGCTGGTAAGAGGCTAATCCGACGTATTTTGTGACGAGAAAATCGAATGGTGCAAACCGCGTTGTCTCCGACCAATACTTTTGGCTGTAGCCACAAATGAATAATCAATGATGTCAAGATCACGCGCCCAGCAACGGCTCTTACTCCATGGAAACCAATGAAATTGCAATTTTTCAACAGCTGGAGATGCCTGGCCCAATTGCGCATCCTTTGGCACCTTATTGATGTGGGTCAGTGTTCAATTGTACTTTTTACAGCGGATTGTATCAAGTACCTTTTGTTTTTTTTATATACAAATGGTGTGGTTTTTCTACATGTAGATAAAGACATTGAGTTTGTCTTCGACTTAGAAGTAAGACATTTGTTGGGTGAGTTAAATGGGCTTGGCCCAAAGATTTGACGTCGTCTGGGCTACCGAAGGGCACATAACTTATAATGAAAAGTTGAATATAGTAATGACCAGTCGCGATTGTACATAGTTAATGTAGCCGATTTCAATTCGCAAAAAGACAGGCAAAAATCCAAAAGTAGAAAAACTGTTCCAATGCTGCTGGTAAGAGGCTAATCCGACGTATTTGTGACGAGAAATCGAATGGTGCAAACCGCGTTGCTCTCCGACCAATACTTTTGGCTGTAGCCACAAATGAATAATCAATGATGTCAAGATCACGTGCCCAGCAACGGCTCTTACTCCATGGAAACCAAGGAAATTTGCAATTTTCAACAGCTGGAGATGCCTGGCCCAATTGCGCATCCTTTGGCACCTTATTGATGTGGGTCAGTGTTCAATTGTACTTTTTACAGCGGATTGTATCAAGTACCTTTTGTTTTTTTTATATACAAATGGTGTGGTTTTTCTACATGTAGATAAAGACATTGAGTTTGTCTTCGACTTAGAAGTAAGACATTTGTTGGGTGAGTTAAATGGGCTTGGCCCAAAGATTTGACGTCGTCTGGGCTACCGAAGGGCACATAACTTATAATGAAAAGTTGAATATAGTAATGACCAGTCGCGATTGTACACAGTTAATGTAGCCGATTTCAATTCGCAAAAAGACAAGGCAAAAATCCAAAAGTGGAAAAACTGTTCCAATGCTGCTGGTAAGAGGCTAATCCGACGTATTTTGTGACGAGAAATCGAATGGTGCAAACCGCGTTGCTCTCCGACCAATACTTTTGGCTGTAGCCACAAATGAATAATCAATGATGTCAAGATCACGTGCCCAGCAACGGCTCTTACTCCATGGAAACCAAGGAAATTTGCAATTTTTCAACAGCTGGAGATGCCTGGCCCAATTGCGCATCCTTTGGCACCTTATTGATGTGGGTCAGTGTTCAATTGTACTTTTTACAGCGGATTGTATCAAGTACCTTTTGTTTTTTTTACATACAAATGGTGTGGTTTTTCTACATGTAGATAAAGACATTGAGTTTGTCTTCGACTTAGAAGTAAGACATTTGCTGGGTGAGTTAAATGGGCTTGGCCCAAAGATTTGACGTCGTCTGGGCTACCGAAGGGCACATAACTTATAATGAAAAGTTGAATATAGTAATGACCAGTCGCGATTGTACATAGTTAATGCAGCCGATTTCAATTAGCAAAAAGATCAGGCAAAAATCCAAAAGTGGAAAAACTGTTCCAATGCTGCTGGTAAGAGGCTAATCCGACGTATTTTGTGACGAGAAATCGAATGGTGCAAACCGCGTTGCTCTCCGACCAATACTTTTGGCTGTAGCCACAAATGAATAATCAATGATGTCAAGATCACGTGCCCAGCAACGGCTCTTACTCCATGGAAACCAAGGAAATTTGCAATTTTTCAACAGCTGGAGATGCCTGGCCCAATTGCGCATCCTTTGGCACCTTATTGATGTGGGTCAGTGTTCAATTGTACTTTTTACAGCGGATTGTATCAAGTACCTTTTGTTTTTTTTACATACAAATGGTGTGGTTTTTCTACATGTAGATAAAGACATTGAGTTTGTCTTCGACTTAGAAGTAAGACATTTGCTGGGTGAGTTAAATGGGCTTGGCCCAAAGATTTGACGTCGTCTGGGCTACCGAAGGGCACAGAACTTATAATGAAATGTTGAATATAGTAATGACCAGTCGCGATTGTACATAGTTAATGTAGCCGATTTCAATTAGCAAAATGACCAGGCAAAAATCCAAAAGTGGAAAAACTGTTCCAATGCAGCTGGTAAGAGGCTAATCCGACGTATTTTGTGACGAGAAATCGAATGGTGCAAACCGCGTTGTTCTCCGACCAATACTTTTGGCTGTAGCCACAAATGAATAATCAATGATGTCAAGATCACGTGCCCAGCAACGGCTCTTACTCCATGGAAACCAAGGAAATTTGCAATTTTTCAACAGCTGGAGATGCCTGGCCCAATTGCGCATCCTTTGGCACCTTATTGATGTGGGTCAGTGTTCAATTGTACTTTTTACAGCGGATTGTATCAAGTACCTTTTGTTTTTTTTACATACAAATGGTGTGGTTTTTCTACATGTAGATAAAGACATTGAGTTTGTCTTCGACTTAGAAGTAAGACATTTGCTGGGTGATTTAAATGGGCTTGGCCCAAAGATTTGACGTCGTCTGGGCTACCGAAGGGCACAGAACTTATAATGAAATGTTGAATATAGTAATGACCAGTCGCGATTGTACATAGTTAATGTAGCCGATTTCAATTAGCAAAATGACCAGGCAAAAATCCAAAAGTAGAAAAACTGTTCCAATGCTGCTGGTAAGAGGCTAATCCGACGTATTTTGTGACGAGAAATCGAATGGTGCAAACCGCGTTGTTCTCCGACCAATACTTTTGGCTGTAGCCACAAATGAATAATCAATGATGTCAAGATCACGTGCCCAGCAACGGCTCTTACTCCATGGAAACCAAGGAAATTTGCAATTTTTCAACAGCTGGAGATGCCTGGCCCAATTGCGCATCCTTTGGCACCTTATTGATGTGGGTCAGTGTTCAATTGTACTTTTTACAGCGGATTGTATCAAGTACCTTTTGTTTTTTTTACATACAAATGGTGTGGTTTTTCTACATGTAGATAAAGACATTGAGTTTGTCTTCGACTTAGAAGTAAGACATTTGCTGGGTGATTTAAATGGGCTTGGCCCAAAGATTTGACGTCGTCTGGGCTACCGAAGGGCACAGAACTTATAATGAAATGTTGAATATAGTAATGACCAGTCGCGATTGTACATAGTTAATGTAGCCGATTTCAATTAGCAAAATGACCAGGCAAAAATCCAAAAGTAGAAAAACTGTTCCAATGCTGCTGGTAAGAGGCTAATCCGACGTATTTTGTGACGAGAAATCGAATGGTGCAAACCGCGTTGTTCTCCGACCAATACTTTTGGCTGTAGCCACAAATGAATAATCAATGATGTCAAGATCACGCGCCCAGCAACGGCTCTTACTCCATGGAAACCAATGAAATTTGCAATTTTTCAACAGCTGGAGATGCCTGGCCCAATTGCGCATCCTTTGGCACCTTATTGATGTGGGTCAGTGTTCAATTGTACTTTTTACAGCGGATTGTATCAAGTACCTTGTGTTTTTTTTATATACAAATGGTGTGGTTTTTCTACATGTAGATAAAGACATTGAGTTTGTCTTCGACTTAGAAGTAAGACATTTGCTGGGTGAGTTAAATGGGCTTGGCCCAAAGATTTGACGTCGTCTGGGCTACCGAAGGGCACATAACTTATAATGAAATGTTGAATATAGTAATGACCAGTCGCGATTGTACATAGTTAATGTAGCCGATTTCAATTAGCAAAATGACCAGGCAAAAATCAAAAGTGGAAAAACTGTTCCAATGCTGCTGGTAAGAGGCTAATCCGACGTATTTTGTGACGAGAAATCGAATGGTGCAAACCGCGTTGCTCTCCGACCAATACTTTTGGCTGTAGCCACAAATGAATAATCAATGATGTCAAGATCACGTGCCCAGCAACGGCTCTTACTCCATGGAAACCAAGGAAATTTGCAATTTTTTCAACAGCTGGAGATGCCTGGCCCAATTGCGCATCCTTTGGCACCTTATTGATGTGGGTCAGTGTTCAATTGTACTTTTTACAGCGGATTGTATCAAGTACCTTTTGTTTTTTTTACATACAAATGGTGTGGTTTTTCTACATGTAGATAAAGACATTGAGTTTGTCTTCGACTTAGAAGTAAGACATTTGCTGGGTGATTTAAATGGGCTTGGCCCAAAGATTTGACGTCGTCTGGGCTACCGAAGGGCACAGAACTTATAATGAAATGTTGAATATAGTAATGACCAGTCGCGATTGTACATAGTTAATGTAGCCGATTTCAATTAGCAAAATGACCAGGCAAAAATCCAAAAGTAGAAAAACTGTTCCAATGCTGCTGGTAAGAGGCTAATCCGACGTATTTTGTGACGAGAAATCGAATGGTGCAAACCGCGTTGTTCTCCGACCAATACTTTTGGCTGTAGCCACAAATGAATAATCAATGATGTCAAGATCACGCGCCCAGCAACGGCTCTTACTCCATGGAAACCAATGAAATTTGCAATTTTTCAACAGCTGGAGATGCCTGGCCCAATTGCGCATCCTTTGGCACCTTATTGATGTGGGTCAGTGTTCAATTGTACTTTTTACAGCGGATTGTATCAAGTACCTTGTGTTTTTTTTATATACAAATGGTGTGGTTTTTCTACATGTAGATAAAGACATTGAGTTTGTCTTCGACTTAGAAGTAAGACATTTGCTGGGTGAGTTAAATGGGCTTGGCCCAAAGATTTGACGTCGTCTGGGCTACCGAAGGGCACAGAACTTATAATGAAATGTTGAATATAGTAATGACCAGTCGCGATTGTACATAGTTAATGTAGCCGATTTCAATTAGCAAAATGACCAGGCAAAAATCCAAAAGTGGAAAAACTGTTCCAATGCTGCTGGTAAGAGGCTAATCCGACGTATTTTGTGACGAGAAATCGAATGGTGCAAACCGCGTTGCTCTCCGACCAATACTTTTGGCTGTAGCCACAAATGAATAATCAATGATGTCAAGATCACGTGCCCAGCAACGGCTCTTACTCCATGGAAACCAATGAAATTTGCAATTTTTCAACAGCTGGAGATGCCTGGCCCAATTGCGCATCCTTTGGCACCTTATTGATGTGGGTCAGTGTTCAATTGTACTTTTTACAGCGGATTGTATCAAGTACCTTGTGTTTTTTTTATATACAAATGGTGTGGTTTTTCTACATGTAGATAAAGACATTGAGTTTGTCTTCGACTTAGAAGTAAGACATTTGTTGGTGAGTTAAATGGGCTTGGCCCAAAGATTTGACGTCGTCTGGGCTACCGAAGGGCACATAACTTATAATGAAAAGTTGAATATAGTAATGACCAGTCGCGATTGTACATAGTTAATGTAGCCGATTTCAATTCGCAAAAAGACCAGGCAAAAATCCAATAGTGGAAAAACTGTTCCAATGCTGCTGGGTAAGAGGCTAATCCGACGTATTTTGTGACGAGAAATCGAATGGTGCAAACCGCGTTGCTCTCCGACCAATACTTTTGGCTGTAGCCACAAATGAATAA
Organism: Liolophura sinensis; assembly: GCF_032854445.1. NCBI lineage: Eukaryota > Metazoa > Mollusca > Polyplacophora > Chitonida > Chitonidae > Liolophura > Liolophura sinensis. The sequence goes on from NW_027018006.1 coordinate 8,059, forward strand.
TCAATGATGTCAAGATCACGTGCCCAGCAACGGCTCTTACTCCATGGAAACCAAGGAAATTTGCAATTTTTCAACAGCTGGAGATGCCTGGCCCAATTGCGCATCCTTTGGCACCTTATTGATGTGGGTCAGTGTTCAATTGTACTTTTTACAGCGGATTGTATCAAGTACCTTTTGTTTTTTTTATATACAAATGGTGTGGTTTTTCTACATGTAGATAAAGACATTGAGTTTGTCTTCGACTTAGAAGTAAGACATTTGCTGGGTGAGTTAAATGGGCTTGGCCCAAAGATTTGACGTCGTCTGGGCTACCGAAGGGCACATAACTTATAATGAAAAGTTGAATATAGTAATGACCAGTCGCGATTGTACATAGTTAATGTAGCCGATTTCAATTCGCAAAAAGACAAGGCAAAAATCCAAAAGTAGAAAAACTGTTCCAATGCTGCTGGTAAGAGGCTAATCCGACGTATTTTGTGATGAGAAATCGAATGGTGCAAACCGCGTTGCTCTCCGACCAATACTTTTGGCTGTAGCCACAAATGAATAATCAATGATGTCAAGATCACGTGCCCAGCAACGGCTCTTACTCCATGGAAACCAAGGAAATTTGCAATTTTTCAACAGCTGGAGATGCCTGGCCCAATTGCGCATCCTTTGGCACCTTATTGATGTGGGTCAGTGTTCAATTGTACTTTTTACAGCGGATTGTATCAAGTACCTTTTGTTTTTTTTACATACAAATGGTGTGGATTTTCTACATGTAGATAAAGACATTGAGTTTGTCTTCGACTTAGAAGTAAGACATTTGTTGGGTGAGTTAAATGGGCTTGGCCCAAAGATTTGACGTCGTCTGGGCTACCGAAGGGCACATAACTTATAATGAAAAGTTGAATATAGTAATGACCAGTCGCGATTGTACATAGTTAATGCAGCCGATTTCAATTAGCAAAAAGATCAGGCAAAAATCCAAAAGTGGAAAAACTGTTCCAATGCTGCTGGTAAGAGGCTAATCCGACGTATTTTGTGACGAGAAATCGAATGGTGCAAACCGCGTTGCTCTCCGACCAATACTTTTGGCTGTAGCCACAAATGAATAATCAATGATGTCAAGATCACGTGCCCAGCAACGGCTCTTACTCCATGGAAACCAAGGAAATTTGCAATTTTTCAACAGCTGGAGATGCCTGGCCCAATTGCGCATCCTTGGCACCTTATTGATGTGGGTCAGTGTTTAATTGTACTTTTTACAGCGGGTTGTATCAAGTACCTTGTGTTTTTTTTATATACAAATGGTGTGGTTTTTCTACATGTAGATAAAGACATTGAGTTTGTCTTCGACTTAGAAGTAAGACATTTGCTGGGTGAGTTAAATGGGCTTGGCCCAAAGATTTGACGTCGTCTGGGCTACCGAAGGGCACAGAACTTATAATGAAATGTTGAATATAGTAATGACCAGTCGCGATTGTACATAGTTAATGTAGCCGATTTCAATTAGCAAAATGACCAGGCAAAAATCCAAAAGTGGAAAAACTGTTCCAATGCTGCTGGTAAGAGGCTAATCCGACGTATTTTGTGACGAGAAATCGAATGGTGCAAACCGCGTTGCTCTCCGACCAATACTTTTGGCTGTAGCCACAAATGAATAATCAATGATGTCAAGATCACGTGCCCAGCAACGGCTCTTACTCCATGGAAACCAAGGAAATTTGCAATTTTTCAACAGCTGGAGATGCCTGGCCCAATTGCGCATCCTTTGGCACCTTATTGATGTGGGTCAGTGTTCAATTGTACTTTTTACAGCGGATTGTATCAAGTACCTTTTGTTTTTTTTATATACAAATGGTGTGGTTTTTCTACATGTAGATAAAGACATTGAGTTTGTCTTCGACTTAGAAGTAAGACATTTGCTGGGTGAGTTAAATGGGCTTGGCCCAAAGATTTGACGTCGTCTGGGCTACCGAAGGGCACAGAACTTATAATGAAATGTTGAATATAGTAATGACCAGTCGCGATTGTACATAGTTAATGTAGCCGATTTCAATTAGCAAAATGACCAGGCAAAAATCCAAAAGTGGAAAAACTGTTCCAATGCTGCTGGTAAGAGGCTAATCCGACGTATTTTGTGACGAGAAATCGAATGGTGCAAACCGCGTTGTTCTCCGACCAATACTTTTGGCTGTAGCCACAAATGAATAATCAATGATGTCAAGATCACGTGCCCAGCAACGGCTCTTACTCCATGGAAACCAAGGAAATTTGCAATTTTTCAACAGCTGGAGATGCCTGGCCCAATTGCGCATCCTTTGGCACCTTATTGATGTGGGTCAGTGTTCAATTGTACTTTTTACAGCGGATTGTATCAAGTACCTTTTGTTTTTTTTATATACAAATGGTGTGGTTTTTCTACATGTAGATAAAGACATTGAGTTTGTCTTCGACTTAGAAGTAAGACATTTGTTGGGTGAGTTAAATGGGCTTGGCCCAAAGATTTGACGTCGTCTGGGCTACCGAAGGGCACATAACTTATAATGAAAAGTTGAATATAGTAATGACCAGTCGCGATTGTACATAGTTAATGCAGCCGATTTCAATTCGCAAAAAGACCAGGCAAAAATCCAAAAGTGGAAAAACTGTTCCAATGCTGCTGGTAAGAGGCTAATCCGACGTATTTTGTGACGAGAAATCGAATGGTGCAAACCGCGTTGCTCTCCGACCAATACTTTTGGCTGTAGCCACAAATGAATAATCAATGATGTCAAGATCACGTGCCCAGCAACGGCTCTTACTCCATGGAAACCAAGGAAATTTGCAATTTTTCAACAGCTGGAGATGCCTGGCCCAATTGCGCATCCTTTGGCACCTTATTGATGTGGGTCAGTGTTCAATTGTACTTTTTACAGCGGGTTGTATCAAGTACCTTGTGTTTTTTTTTATATACAAATGGTGTGGTTTTTCTACATGTAGATAAAGACATTGAGTTTGTCTTCGACTTAGAAGTAAGACATTTGCTGGGTGAGTTAAATGGGCTTGGCCCAAAGATTTGACGTCGTCTGGGCTACCGAAGGGCACAGAACTTATAATGAAATGTTGAATATAGTAATGACCAGTCGCGATTGTACATAGTTAATGTAGCCGATTTCAATTAGCAAAATGACCAGGCAAAAATCCAAAAGTGGAAAAACTGTTCCAATGCTGCTGGTAAGAGGCTAATCCGACGTATTTTGTGACGAGAAATCGAATGGTGCAAACCGCGTTGCTCTCCGACCAATACTTTTGGCTGTAGCCACAAATGAATAATCAATGATGTCAAGATCACGTGCCCAGCAACGGCTCTTACTCCATGGAAACCAAGGAAATTTGCAATTTTTCAACAGCTGGAGATGCCTGGCCCAATTGCGCATCCTTTGGCACCTTATTGATGTGGGTCAGTGTTCAATTGTACTTTTTACAGCGGATTGTATCAAGTACCTTTTGTTTTTTTTTATATACAAATGGTGTGGTTTTTCTACATGTAGATAAAGACATTGAGTTTGTCTTCGACTTAGAAGTAAGACATTTGCTGGGTGAGTTAAATGGGCTTGGCCCAAAGATTTGACGTCGTCTGGGCTACCGAAGGGCACATAACTTATAATGAAAAGTTGAATATAGTAATGACCAGTCGCGATTGTACATAGTTAATGTAGCCGATTTCAATTCGCAAAAAGACAAGGCAAAAATCCAAAAGTGGAAAAACTGTTCCAATGCTGCTGGTAAGAGGCTAATCCGACGTATTTTGTGACGAGAAATCGAATGGTGCAAACCGCGTTGCTCTCCGACCAATACTTTTGGCTGTAGCCACAAATGAATAATCAATGATGTCAAGATCACGTGCCCAGCAACGGCTCTTACTCCATGGAAACCAAGGAAATTTGCAATTTTTCAACAGCTGGAGATGCCTGGCCCAATTGCGCATCCTTTGGCACCTTATTGATGTGGGTCAGTGTTCAATTGTACTTTTTACAGCGGGTTGTATCAAGTACCTTGTGTTTTTTTTATATACAAATGGTGTGGTTTTTCTACATGTAGATAAAGACATTGAGTTTGTCTTCGACTTAGAAGTAAGACATTTGCTGGGTGAGTTAAATGGGCTTGGCCCAAAGATTTGACGTCGTCTGGGCTACCGAAGGGCACATAACTTATAATGAAATGTTGAATATAGTAATGACCAGTCGCGATTGTACATAGTTAATGTAGCCGATTTCAATTAGCAAAATGACCAGGCAAAAATCCAAAAGTGGAAAAACTGTTCCAATGCTGCTGGTAAGAGGCTAATCCGACGTATTTTGTGACGAGAAATCAAATGGTGCAAACCGCGTTGCTCTCCGACCAATACTTTTGGCTGTAGCCACAAATGAATAATCAATGATGTCAAGATCACGTGCCCAGCAACGGCTCTTACTCCATGGAAACCAAGGAAATTTGCAATTTTTCAACAGCTGGAGATGCCTGGCCCAATTGCGCATCCTTTGGCACCTTATTGATGTGGGTCAGTGTTTAATTGTACTTTTTACAGCGGGTTGTATCAAGTACCTTGTGTTTTTTTTACATACAAATGGTGTGGTTTTTCTACATGTAGATAAAGACATTGAGTTTGTCTTCGACTTAGAAGTAAGACATTTGCTGGGTGAGTTAAATGGGCTTGGCCCAAAGATTTGACGTCGTCTGGGCTACCGAAGGGCACAGAACTTATAATGAAATGTTGAATATAGTAATGACCAGTCGCGATTGTACATAGTTAATGTAGCCGATTTCAATTAGCAAAATGACCAGGCAAAAATCCAAAAGTGGAAAAACTGTTCCAATGCTGCTGGTAAGAGGCTAATCCGACGTATTTTGTGACGAGAAATCGAATGGTGCAAACCGCGTTGCTCTCCGACCAATACTTTTGGCTGTAGCCACAAATGAATAATCAATGATGTCAAGATCACGTGCCCAGCAACGGCTCTTACTCCATGGAAACCAAGGAAATTTGCAATTTTTCAACAGCTGGAGATGCCTGGCCCAATTGCGCATCCTTTGGCACCTTATTGATGTGGGTCAGTGTTCAATTGTACTTTTTACAGCGGATTGTATCAAGTACCTTTTGTTTTTTTAATATACAAATGGTGTGGTTTTTCTACATGTAGATAATGACATTGAGTTTGTCTTCGACTTAGAAGTAAGACATTTGTTGGGTGAGTTAAATGGGCTTGGCCCAAAGATTTGACGTCGTCTGGGCTACCGAAGGGCACATAACTTATAATGAAAAGTTGAATATAGTAATGACCAGTCGCGATTGTACATAGTTAATGTAGCCGATTTCAATTCGCAAAAAGACCAGGCAAAAATCCAAAAGTGGAAAAACTGTTCCAATGCTGCTGGTAAGAGGCTAATCCGACGTATTTTGTGACGAGAAATCGAATGGTGCAAACCGCGTTGCTCTCCGACCAATACTTTTGGCTGTAGCCACAAATGAATAATCAATGATGTCAAGATCACGTGCCCAGCAACGGCTCTTACTCCATGGAAACCATAGAAATTTGCAATTTTTCAACAGCTGGAGATGCCTGGCCCAATTGCGCATCCTTTGGCACCTTTTTGATGTGGGTCAGTGTTCAATTGTACTTTTTACAGCGGATTGTATCAAGTACCTTTTGTTTTTTTTATATACAAATGGTGTGGTTTTTCTACATGTAGATAAAGACATTGAGTTTGTCTTCGACTTAGAAGTAAGACATTTGCTGGGTGAGTTAAATGGGCTTGGCCCAAAGATTTGACGTCGTCTGGGCTACCGAAGGGCACATAACTTATAATGAAAAGTTGAATATAGTAATGACCAGTCGCGATTGTACATAGTTAATGTAGCCGATTTCAATTCGCAAAAAGACAAGGCAAAAATCCAAAAGTAGAAAAACTGTTCCAATGCTGCTGGTAAGAGGCTAATCCGACGTATTTTGTGACGAGAAATCGAATGGTGCAAACCGCGTTGCTCTCCGACCAATACTTTTGGCTGTAGCCACAAATGAATAATCAATGATGTCAAGATCACGTGCCCAGCAACGGCTCTTACTCCATGGAAACCAAGGAAATTTGCAATTTTTCAACAGCTGGAGATGCCTGGCCCAATTGCGCATCCTTTGGCACCTTATTGATGTGGGTCAGTGTTCAATTGTACTTTTTACAGCGGATTGTATCAAGTACCTTTTGTTTTTTTTACATACAAATGGTGTGGATTTTCTACATGTAGATAAAGACATTGAGTTTGTCTTCGACTTAGAAGTAAGACATTTGTTGGGTGAGTTAAATGGGCTTGGCCCAAAGATTTGACGTCGTCTGGGCTACCGAAGGGCACATAACTTATAATGAAAAGTTGAATATAGTAATGACCAGTCGCGATTGTACATAGTTAATGCAGCCGATTTCAATTAGCAAAAAGATCAGGCAAAAATCCAAAAGTGGAAAAACTGTTCCAATGCTGCTGGTAAGAGGCTAATCCGACGTATTTTGTGACGAGAAATCGAATGGTGCAAACCGCGTTGCTCTCCGACCAATACTTTTGGCTGTAGCCACAAATGAATAATCAATGATGTCAAGATCACGTGCCCAGCAACGGCTCTTACTCCATGGAAACCAAGGAAATTTGCAATTTTTCAACAGCTGGAGATGCCTGGCCCAATTGCGCATCCTTTGGCACCTTATTGATGTGGGTCAGTGTTTAATTGTACTTTTTACAGCGGGTTGTATCAAGTACCTTTTGTTTTTTTTACATACAAATGGTGTGGATTTTCTACATGTAGATAAAGACATTGAGTTTGTCTTCGACTTAGAAGTAAGACATTTGTTGGGTGAGTTAAATGGGCTTGGCCCAAAGATTTGACGTCGTCTGGGCTACCGAAGGGCACATAACTTATAATGAAAAGTTAAATATAGTAATGACCAGTCGCGATTGTACATAGTTAATGCAGCCGATTTCAATTAGCAAAAAGATCAGGCAAAAATCCAAAAGTGGAAAAACTGTTCCAATGCTGCTGGTAAGAGGCTAATCCGACGTATTTTGTGACGAGAAATCGAATGGTGCAAACCGCGTTGCTCTCCGACCAATACTTTTGGCTGTAGCCACAAATGAATAATCAATGATGTCAAGATCACGTGCCCAGCAACGGCTCTTACTCCATGGAAACCAAGGAAATTTGCAATTTTTCAACAGCTGGAGATGCCTGGCCCAATTGCGCATCCTTTGGCACCTTATTGATGTGGGTCAGTGTTTAATTGTACTTTTTACAGCGGGTTGTATGAAGTACCTTGTGTTTTTTTTACATACAAATGGTGTGGTTTTTCTACATGTAGATAAAGACATTGAGTTTGTCTTCGACTTAGAAGTAAGACATTTGCTGGGTGAGTTAAATGGGCTTGGCCCAAAGATTTGACGTCGTCTGGGCTACCGAAGGGCACAGAACTTATAATGAAATGTTGAATATAGTAATGACCAGTCGCGATTGTACATAGTTAATGTAGCCGATTTCAATTAGCAAAATGACCAGGCAAAAATCCAAAAGTGGAAAAACTGTTCCAATGCTGCTGGTAAGAGGCTAATCCGACGTATTTTGTGACGAGAAATCGAATGGTGCAAACCGCGTTGCTCTCCGACCAATACTTTTGGCTGTAGCCACAAATGAATAATCAATGATGTCAAGATCACGTGCCCAGCAACGGCTCTTACTCCATGGAAACCAAGGAAATTTGCAATTTTTCAACAGCTGGAGATGCCTGGCCCAATTGCGCATCCTTTGGCACCTTATTGATGTGGGTCAGTGTTCAATTGTACTTTTTACAGCGGATTGTATCAAGTACCTTTTGTTTTTTTTATATACAAATGGTGTGGTTTTTCTACATGTAGATAAAGACATTGAGTTTGTCTTCGACTTAGAAGTAAGACATTTGTTGGGTGAGTTAAATGGGCTTGGCCCAAAGATTTGACGTCGTCTGGGCTACCGAAGGGCACATAACTTATAATGAAAAGTTGAATATAGTAATGACCAGTCGCGATTGTACATAGTTAATGTAGCCGATTTCAATTCGCAAAAAGACCAGGCAAAAATCCAAAAGTGGAAAAACTGTTCCAATGCTGCTGGTAAGAGGCTAATCCGACGTATTTTGTGACGAGAAATCGAATGGTGCAAACCGCGTTGCTCTCCGACCAATACTTTTGGCTGTAGCCACAAATGAATAATCAATGATGTCAAGATCACGTGCCCAGCAACGGCTCTTACTCCATGGAAACCATAGAAATTTGCAATTTTTCAACAGCTGGAGATGCCTGGCCCAATTGCGCATCCTTTGGCACCTTATTGATGTGGGTCAGTGTTCAATTGTACTTTTTACAGCGGATTGTATCAAGTACCTTTTGTTTTTTTTATATACAAATGGTGTGGTTTTTCTACATGTAGATAAAGACATTGAGTTTGTCTTCGACTTAGAAGTAAGACATTTGCTGGGTGAGTTAAATGGGCTTGGCCCAAAGATTTGACGTCGTCTGGGCTACCGAAGGGCACATAACTTATAATGAAAAGTTGAATATAGTAATGACCAGTCGCGATTGTACATAGTTAATGTAGCCGATTTCAATTCGCAAAAAGACAAGGCAAAAATCCAAAAATAGAAAAACTGTTCCAATGCTGCTGGTAAGAGGCTAATCCGACGTATTTTGTGACGAGAAATCGAATGGTGCAAACCGCGTTGCTCTCCGACCAATACTTTTGGCTGTAGCCACAAATGAATAATCAATGATGTCAAGATCACGTGCCCAGCAACGGCTCTTACTCCATGGAAACCAAGGAAATTTGCAATTTTTCAACAGCTGGAGATGCCTGGCCCAATTGCGCATCCTTTGGCACCTTATTGATGTGGGTCAGTGTTCAATTGTACTTTTTACAGCGGATTGTATCAAGTACCTTTTGTTTTTTTTACATACAAATGGTGTGGATTTTCTACATGTAGATAAAGACATTGAGTTTGTCTTCGACTTAGAAGTAAGACATTTGTTGGGTGAGTTAAATGGGCTTGGCCCAAAGATTTGACGTCGTCTGGGCTACCGAAGGGCACATAACTTATAATGAAAAGTTGAATATAGTAATGACCAGTCGCGATTGTACATAGTTAATGCAGCCGATTTCAATTAGCAAAAAGATCAGGCAAAAATCCAAAAGTGGAAAAACTGTTCCAATGCTGCTGGTAAGAGGCTAATCCGACGTATTTTGTGACGAGAAATCGAATGGTGCAAACCGCGTTGCTCTCCGACCAATACTTTTGGCTGTAGCCACAAATGAATAATCAATGATGTCAAGATCACGTGCCCAGCAACGGCTCTTACTCCATGGACACCAAGGAAATTTGCAATTTTTCAACAGCTGGAGATGCCTGGCCCAATTGCGCATCCTTTGGCACCTTATTGATGTGGGTCAGTGTTTAATTGTACTTTTTACAGCGGGTTGTATCAAGTACCTTGTGTTTTTTTTATATACAAATGGTGTGGTTTTTCTACATGTAGATAAAGACATTGAGTTTGTCTTCGACTTAGAAGTAAGACATTTGCTGGGTGAGTTAAATGGGCTTGGCCCAAAGATTTGACGTCGTCTGGGCTACCGAAGGGCACATAACTTATAATGAAATGTTGAATATAGTAATGACCAGTCGCGATTGTACATAGTTAATGTAGCCGATTTCAATTAGCAAAATGACCAGGCAAAAATCCAAAAGTGGAAAAACTGTTCCAATGCTGCTGGTAAGAGGCTAATCCGACGTATTTTGTGACGAGAAATCGAATGGTGCAAACCGCGTTGCTCTCCGACCAATACTTTTGGCTGTAGCCACAAATGAATAATCAATGATGTCAAGATCACGTGCCCAGCAACGGCTCTTACTCCATGGAAACCATAGAAATTTGCAATTTTTCAACAGCTGGAGATGCCTGGCCCAATTGCGCATCCTTTGGCACCTTATTGATGTGGGTCAGTGTTCAATTGTACTTTTTACAGCGGGTTGTATGAAGTACCTTGTGTTTTTTTTACATACAAATGGTGTGGTTTTTCTACATGTAGATAAAGACATTGAGTTTGTCTTCGACTTAGAAGTAAGACATTTGCTGGGTGAGTTAAATGGGCTTGGCCCAAAGATTTGACGTCGTCTGGGCTACCGAAGGGCACAGAACTTATAATGAAATGTTGAATATAGTAATGACCAGTCGCGATTGTACATAGTTAATGTAGCCGATTTCAATTAGCAAAATGACCAGGCAAAAATCCAAAAGTGGAAAAACTGTTCCAATGCTGCTGGTAAGAGGCTAATCCGACGTATTTTGTGACGAGAAATCGAATGGTGCAAACCGCGTTGCTCTCCGACCAATACTTTTGGCTGTAGCCACAAATGAATAATCAATGATGTCAAGATCACGTGCCCAGCAACGGCTCTTACTCCATGGAAACCAAGGAAATTTGCAATTTTTCAACAGCTGGAGATGCCTGGCCCAATTGCGCATCCTTTGGCACCTTATTGATGTGGGTCAGTGTTCAATTGTACTTTTTACAGCGGATTGTATCAAGTACCTTTTGTTTTTTTTACATACAAATGGTGTGGATTTTCTACATGTAGATAAAGACATTGAGTTTGTCTTCGACTTAGAAGTAAGACATTTGTTGGGTGAGTTAAATGGGCTTGGCCCAAAGATTTGACGTCGTCTGGGCTACCGAAGGGCACATAACTTATAATGAAAAGTTGAATATAGTAATGACCAGTCGCGATTGTACATAGTTAATGCAGCCGATTTCAATTAGCAAAAAGATCAGGCAAAAATCCAAAAGTGGAAAAACTGTTCCAATGCTGCTGGTAAGAGGCTAATCCGACGTATTTTGTGACGAGAAATCGAATGGTGCAAACCGCGTTGCTCTCCGACCAATACTTTTGGCTGTAGCCACAAATGAATAATCAATGATGTCAAGATCACGTGCCCAGCAACGGCTCTTACTCCATGGAAACCAAGGAAATTTGCAATTTTTCAACAGCTGGAGATGCCTGGCCCAATTGCGCATCCTTTGGCACCTTATTGATGTGGGTCAGTGTTTAATTGTACTTTTTACAGCGGGTTGTATCAAGTACCTTGTGTTTTTTTTTATATACAAATGGTGTGGTTTTTCTACATGTAGATAAAGACATTGAGTTTGTCTTCGACTTAGAAGTAAGACATTTGCTGGGTGAGTTAAATGGGCTTGGCCCAAAGATTTGACGTCGTCTGGGCTACCGAAGGGCACATAACTTATAATGAAATGTTGAATATAGTAATGACCAGTCGCGATTGTACATAGTTAATGTAGCCGATTTCAATTAGCAAAATGACCAGGCAAAAATCCAAAAGTGGAAAAACTGTTCCAATGCTGCTGGTAAGAGGCTAATCCGACGTATTTTGTGACGAGAAATCGAATGGTGCAAACCGCGTTGCTCTCCGACCAATACTTTTGGCTGTAGCCACAAATGAATAATCAATGATGTCAAGATCACGTGCCCAGCAACGGCTCTTACTCCATGGAAACCAAGGAAATTTGCAATTTTTCAACAGCTGGAGATGCCTGGCCCAATTGCGCATCCTTTGGCACCTTATTGATGTGGGTCAGTGTTTAATTGTACTTTTTACAGCGGGTTGTATGAAGTACCTTGTGTTTTTTTTTACATACAAATGGTGTGGTTTTTCTACATGTAGATAAAGACATTGAGTTTGTCTTCGACTTAGAAGTAAGACATTTGCTGGGTGAGTTAAATGGGCTTGGCCCAAAGATTTGACGTCGTCTGGGCTACCGAAGGGCACAGAACTTATAATGAAATGTTGAATATAGTAATGACCAGTCGCGATTGTACATAGTTAATGTAGCCGATTTCAATTAGCAAAATGACCAGGCAAAAATCCAAAAGTGGAAAAACTGTTCCAATGCTGCTGGTAAGAGGCTAATCCGACGTATTTTGTGACGAGAAATCGAATGGTGCAAACCGCGTTGCTCTCCGACCAATACTTTTGGCTGTAGCCACAAATGAATAATCAATGATGTCAAGATCACGTGCCCAGCAACGGCTCTTACTCCATGGAAACCAAGGAAATTTGCAATTTTTCAACAGCTGGAGATGCCTGGCCCAATTGCGCATCCTTTGGCACCTTATTGATGTGGGTCAGTGTTCAATTGTACTTTTTACAGCGGATTGTATCAAGTACCTTTTGTTTTTTTTATATACAAATGGTGTGGTTTTTCTACATGTAGATAAAGACATTGAGTTTGTCTTCGACTTAGAAGTAAGACATTTGTTGGGTGAGTTAAATGGGCTTGGCCCAAAGATTTGACGTCGTCTGGGCTACCGAAGGGCACATAACTTATAATGAAAAGTTGAATATAGTAATGACCAGTCGCGATTGTACATAGTTAATGTAGCCGATTTCAATTCGCAAAAAGACCAGGCAAAAATCCAAAAGTGGAAAAACTGTTCCAATGCTGCTGGTAAGAGGCTAATCCGACGTATTTTGTGACGAGAAATCGAATGGTGCAAACCGCGTTGCTCTCCGACCAATACTTTTGGCTGTAGCCACAAATGAATAATCAATGATGTCAAGATCACGTGCCCAGCAACGGCTCTTACTCCATGGAAACCAAGGAAATTTGCAATTTTTCAACAGCTGGAGATGCCTGGCCCAATTGCGCATCCTTTGGCACCTTATTGATGTGGGTCAGTGTTTAATTGTACTTTTTACAGCGGGTTGTATGAAGTACCTTGTGTTTTTTTTTACATACAAATGGTGTGGTTTTTCTACATGTAGATAAAGACATTGAGTTTGTCTTCGACTTAGAAGTAAGACATTTGCTGGGTGAGTTAAATGGGCTTGGCCCAAAGATTTGACGTCGTCTGGGCTACCGAAGGGCACAGAACTTATAATGAAATGTTGAATATAGTAATGACCAGTCGCGATTGTACATAGTTAATGTAGCCGATTTCAATTAGCAAAATGACCAGGCAAAAATCCAAAAGTGGAAAAACTGTTCCAATGCTGCTGGTAAGAGGCTAATCCGACGTATTTTGTGACGAGAAATCGAATGGTGCAAACCGCGTTGCTCTCCGACCAATACTTTTGGCTGTAGCCACAAATGAATAATCAATGATGTCAAGATCACGTGCCCAGCAACGGCTCTTACTCCATGGAAACCAAGGAAATTTGCAATTTTTCAACAGCTGGAGATGCCTGGCCCAATTGCGCATCCTTTGGCACCTTATTGATGTGGGTCAGTGTTCAATTGTACTTTTTACAGCGGATTGTATCAAGTACCTTTTGTTTTTTTTATATACAAATGGTGTGGTTTTTCTACATGTAGATAAAGACATTGAGTTTGTCTTCGACTTAGAAGTAAGACATTTGTTGGGTGAGTTAAATGGGCTTGGCCCAAAGATTTGACGTCGTCTGGGCTACCGAAGGGCACATAACTTATAATGAAAAGTTGAATATAGTAATGACCAGTCGCGATTGTACATAGTTAATGTAGCCGATTTCAATTCGCAAAAAGACCAGGCAAAAATCCAAAAGTGGAAAAACTGTTCCAATGCTGCTGGTAAGAGGCTAATCCGACGTATTTTGTGACGAGAAATCGAATGGTGCAAACCGCGTTGCTCTCCGACCAATACTTTTGGCTGTAGCCACAAATGAATAATCAATGATGTCAAGATCACGTGCCCAGCAACGGCTCTTACTCCATGGAAACCATAGAAATTTGCAATTTTTCAACAGCTGGAGATGCCTGGCCCAATTGCGCATCCTTTGGCACCTTATTGATGTGGGTCAGTGTTCAATTGTACTTTTTACAGCGGATTGTATCAAGTACCTTTTGTTTTTTTTATATACAAATGGTGTGGTTTTTCTACATGTAGATAAAGACATTGAGTTTGTCTTCGACTTAGAAGTAAGACATTTGCTGGGTGAGTTAAATGGGCTTGGCCCAAAGATTTGACGTCGTCTGGGCTACCGAAGGGCACATAACTTATAATGAAAAGTTGAATATAGTAATGACCAGTCGCGATTGTACATAGTTAATGTAGCCGATTTCAATTCGCAAAAAGACAAGGCAAAAATGCAAAAGTAGAAAAACTGTTCCAATGCTGCTGGTAAGAGGCTAATCCGACGTATTTTGTGACGAGAAATCGAATGGTGCAAACCGCGTTGCTCTCCGACCAATACTTTTGGCTGTAGCCACAAATGAATAATCAATGATGTCAAGATCACGTGCCCAGCAACGGCTCTTACTCCATGGAAACCAAGGAAATTTGCAATTTTTCAACAGCTGGAGATGCCTGGCCCAATTGCGCATCCTTTGGCACCTTATTGATGTGGGTCAGTGTTCAATTGTACTTTTTACAGCGGATTGTATCAAGTACCTTTTGTTTTTTTTACATACAAATGGTGTGGATTTTCTACATGTAGATAAAGACATTGAGTTTGTCTTCGACTTAGAAGTAAGACATTTGTTGGGTGAGTTAAATGGGCTTGGCCCAAAGATTTGACGTCGTCTGGGCTACCGAAGGGCACATAACTTATAATGAAAAGTTGAATATAGTAATGACCAGTCGCGATTGTACATAGTTAATGCAGCCGATTTCAATTAGCAAAAAGACCAGGCAAAAATCCAAAAGTGGAAAAACTGTTCCAATGCTGCTGGTAAGAGGCTAATCCGACGTATTTTGTGACGAGAAATCGAATGGTGCAAACCGCGTTGCTCTCCGACCAATACTTTTGGCTGTAGCCACAAATGAATAATCAATGATGTCAAGATCACGTGCCCAGCAACGGCTCTTACTCCATGGAAACCAAGGAAATTTGCAATTTTTCAACAGCTGGAGATGCCTGGCCCAATTGCGCATCCTTTGGCACCTTATTGATGTGGGTCAGTGTTTAATTGTACTTTTTACAGCGGGTTGTATCAAGTACCTTGTGTTTTTTTTATATACAAATGGTGTGGTTTTTCTACATGTAGATAAAGACATTGAGTTTGTCTTCGACTTAGAAGTAAGACATTTGCTGGGTGAGTTAAATGGGCTTGGCCCAAAGATTTGACGTCGTCTGGGCTACCGAAGGGCACATAACTTATAATGAAATGTTGAATATAGTAATGACCAGTCGCGATTGTACATAGTTAATGTAGCCGATTTCAATTAGCAAAATGACCAGGCAAAAATCCAAAAGTGGAAAAACTGTTCCAATGCTGCTGGTAAGAGGCTAATCCGACGTATTTTGTGACGAGAAATCGAATGGTGCAAACCGCGTTGCTCTCCGACCAATACTTTTGGCTGTAGCCACAAATGAATAATCAATGATGTCAAGATCACGTGCCCAGCAACGGCTCTTACTCCATGGAAACCATAGAAATTTGCAATTTTTCAACAGCTGGAGATGCCTGGCCCAATTGCGCATCCTTTGGCACCTTATTGATGTGGGTCAGTGTTCAATTGTACTTTTTACAGCGGATTGTATCAAGTACCTTTTCTTTTTTTTATATACAAATGGTGTGGTTTTTCTACATGTAGATAAAGACATTGAGTTTGTCTTCGACTTAGAAGTAAGACATTTGCTGGGTGAGTTAAATGGGCTTGGCCCAAAGATTTGACGTCGTCTGGGCTACCGAAGGGCACATAACTTATAATGAAAAGTTGAATATAGTAATGACCAGTCGCGATTGTACATAGTTAATGTAGCCGATTTCAATTCGCAAAAAGACAAGGCAAAAATCCAAAAGTAGAAAAACTGTTCCAATGCTGCTGGTAAGAGGCTAATCCGACGTATTTTGTGACGAGAAATCGAATGGTGCAAACCGCGTTGCTCTCCGACCAATACTTTTGGCTGTAGCCACAAATGAATAATCAATGATGTCAAGATCACGTGCCCAGCAACGGCTCTTACTCCATGGAAACCAAGGAAATTTGCAATTTTTCAACAGCTGGAGATGCCTGGCCCAATTGCGCATCCTTTGGCACCTTATTGATGTGGGTCAGTGTTTAATTGTACTTTTTACAGCGGGTTGTATGAAGTACCTTGTGTGTTTTTTTTACATACAAATGGTGTGGTTTTTCTACATGTAGATAAAGACATTGAGTTTGTCTTCGACTTAGAAGTAAGACATTTGCTGGGTGAGTTAAATGGGCTTGGCCCAAAGATTTGACGTCGTCTGGGCTACCGAAGGGCACAGAACTTATAATGAAATGTTGAATATAGTAATGACCAGTCGCGATTGTACATAGTTAATGTAGCCGATTTCAATTAGCAAAATGACCAGGCAAAAATCCAAAAGTGGAAAAACTGTTCCAATGCTGCTGGTAAGAGGCTAATCCGACGTATTTTGTGACGAGAAATCGAATGGTGCAAACCGCGTTGCTCTCCGACCAATACTTTTGGCTGTAGCCACAAATGAATAATCAATGATGTCAAGATCACGTGCCCAGCAACGGCTCTTACTCCATGGAAACCAAGGAAATTTGCAATTTTTCAACAGCTGGAGATGCCTGGCCCAATTGCGCATCCTTTGGCACCTTATTGATGTGGGTCAGTGTTCAATTGTACTTTTTACAGCGGATTGTATCAAGTACCTTTTGTTTTTTTTATATACAAATGGTGTGGTTTTTCTACATGTAGATAAAGACATTGAGTTTGTCTTCGACTTAGAAGTAAGACATTTGTTGGGTGAGTTAAATGGGCTTGGCCCAAAGATTTGACGTCGTCTGGGCTACCGAAGGGCACATAACTTATAATGAAAAGTTGAATATAGTAATGACCAGTCGCGATTGTACATAGTTAATGTAGCCGATTTCAATTCGCAAAAAGACCAGGCAAAAATCCAAAAGTGGAAAAACTGTTCCAATGCTGCTGGTAAGAGGCTAATCCGACGTATTTTGTGACGAGAAATCGAATGGTGCAAACCGCGTTGCTCTCCGACCAATACTTTTGGCTGTAGCCACAAATGAATAATCAATGATGTCAAGATCACGTGCCCAGCAACGGCTCTTACTCCATGGAAACCATAGAAATTTGCAATTTTTCAACAGCTGGAGATGCCTGGCCCAATTGCGCATCCTTTGGCACCTTATTGATGTGGGTCAGTGTTCAATTGTACTTTTTACAGCGGATTGTATCAAGTACCTTTTGTTTTTTTTATATACAAATGGTGTGGTTTTTCTACATGTAGATAAAGACATTGAGTTTGTCTTCGACTTAGAAGTAAGACATTTGCTGGGTGAGTTAAATGGGCTTGGCCCAAAGATTTGACGTCGTCTGGGCTACCGAAGGGCACATAACTTATAATGAAAAGTTGAATATAGTAATGACCAGTCGCGATTGTACATAGTTAATGTAGCCGATTTCAATTCGCAAAAAGACAAGGCAGAAATCCAAAAGTAGAAAAACTGTTCCAATGCTGCTGGTAAGAGGCTAATCCGACGTATTTTGTGACGAGAAATCGAATGGTGCAAACCGCGTTGCTCTCCGACCAATACTTTTGGCTGTAGCCACAAATGAATAATCAATGATGTCAAGATCACGTGCCCAGCAACGGCTCTTACTCCATGGAAACCAAGGAAATTTGCAATTTTTCAACAGCTGGAGATGCCTGGCCCAATTGCGCATCCTTTGGCACCTTATTGATGTGGGTCAGTGTTCAATTGTACTTTTTACAGCGGATTGTATCAAGTACCTTGTGTTTTTTTTACATACAAATGGTGTGGATTTTCTACATGTAGATAAAGACATTGAGTTTGTCTTCGACTTAGAAGTAAGACATTTGTTGGGTGAGTTAAATGGGCTTGGCCCAAAGATTTGACGTCGTCTGGGCTACCGAAGGGCACATAACTTATAATGAAAAGTTGAATATAGTAATGACCAGTCGCGATTGTACATAGTTAATGCAGCCGATTTCAATTAGCAAAAAGATCAGGCAAAAATCCAAAAGTGGAAAAACTGTTCCAATGCTGCTGGTAAGAGGCTAATCCGACGTATTTTGTGACGAGAAATCGAATGGTGCAAACCGCGTTGCTCTCCGACCAATACTTTTGGCTGTAGCCACAAATGAATAATCAATGATGTCAAGATCACGTGCCCAGCAACGGCTCTTACTCCATGGAAACCAAGGAAATTTGCAATTTTTCAACAGCTGGAGATGCCTGGCCCAATTGCGCATCCTTTGGCACCTTATTGATGTGGGTCAGTGTTTAATTGTACTTTTTACAGCGGGTTGTATCAAGTACCTTGTGTTTTTTTTATATACAAATGGTGTGGTTTTTCTACATGTAGATAAAGACATTGAGTTTGTCTTCGACTTAGAAGTAAGACATTTGCTGGGTGAGTTAAATGGGCTTGGCCCAAAGATTTGACGTCGTCTGGGCTACCGAAGGGCACATAACTTATAATGAAATGTTGAATATAGTAATGACCAGTCGCGATTGTACATAGTTAATGTAGCCGATTTCAATTAGCAAAATGACCAGGCAAAAATCCAAAAGTGGAAAAACTGTTCCAATGCTGCTGGTAAGAGGCTAATCCGACGTATTTTGTGACGAGAAATCGAATGGTGCAAACCGCGTTGCTCTCCGACCAATACTTTTGGCTGTAGCCACAAATGAATAATCAATGATGTCAAGATCACGTGCCCAGCAACGGCTCTTACTCCATGGAAACCAAGGAAATTTGCAATTTTTCAACAGCTGGAGATGCCTGGCCCAATTGCGCATCCTTTGGCACCTTATTGATGTGGGTCAGTGTTCAATTGTACTTTTTACAGCGGATTGTATCAAGTACCTTGTGTTTTTTTTACATACAAATGGTGTGGTTTTTCTACATGTAGATAAAGACATTGAGTTTGTCTTCGACTTAGAAGTAAGACATTTGCTGGGTGAGTTAAATGGGCTTGGCCCAAAGATTTGACGTCGTCTGGGCTACCGAAGGGCACAGAACTTATAATGAAATGTTGAATATAGTAATGACCAGTCGCGATTGTACATAGTTAATGTAGCCGATTTCAATTAGCAAAATGACCAGGCAAAAATCCAAAAGTGGAAAAACTGTTCCAATGCTGCTGGTAAGAGGCTAATCCGACGTATTTTGTGACGAGAAATCGAATGGTGCAAACCGCGTTGCTCTCCGACCAATACTTTTGGCTGTAGCCACAAATGAATAATCAATGATGTCAAGATCACGTGCCCAGCAACGGCTCTTACTCCATGGAAACCAAGGAAATTTGCAATTTTTCAACAGCTGGAGATGCCTGGCCCAATTGCGCATCCTTTGGCACCTTATTGATGTGGGTCAGTGTTCAATTGTACTTTTTACAGCGGATTGTATCAAGTACCTTTTGTTTTTTTTATATACAAATGGTGTGGTTTTTCTACATGTAGATAAAGACATTGAGTTTGTCTTCGACTTAGAAGTAAGACATTTGTTGGGTGAGTTAAATGGGCTTGGCCCAAAGATTTGACGTCGTCTGGGCTACCGAAGGGCACATAACTTATAATGAAAAGTTGAATATAGTAATGACCAGTCGCGATTGTACATAGTTAATGTAGCCGATTTCAATTCGCAAAAAGACCAGGCAAAAATCCAAAAGTGGAAAAACTGTTCCAATGCTGCTGGTAAGAGGCTAATCCGACGTATTTTGTGACGAGAAATCGAATGGTGCAAACCGCGTTGCTCTCCGACCAATACTTTTGGCTGTAGCCACAAATGAATAATCAATGATGTCAAGATCACGTGCCCAGCAACGGCTCTTACTCCATGGAAACCATAGAAATTTGCAATTTTTCAACAGCTGGAGATGCCTGGCCCAATTGCGCATCCTTTGGCACCTTATTGATGTGGGTCAGTGTTCAATTGTACTTTTTACAGCGGATTGTATCAAGTACCTTTTGTTTTTTTTATATACAAATGGTGTGGTTTTTCTACATGTAGATAAAGACATTGAGTTTGTCTTCGACTTAGAAGTAAGACATTTGCTGGGTGAGTTAAATGGGCTTGGCCCAAAGATTTGACGTCGTCTGGGCTACCGAAGGGCACATAACTTATAATGAAAAGTTGAATATAGTAATGACCAGTCGCGATTGTACATAGTTAATGTAGCCGATTTCAATTCGCAAAAAGACAAGGCAAAAATCCAAAAGTAGAAAAACTGTTCCAATGCTGCTGGTAAGAGGCTAATCCGACGTATTTTGTGACGAGAAATCGAATGGTGCAAACCGCGTTGCTCTCCGACCAATACTTTTGGCTGTAGCCACAAATGAATAATCAATGATGTCAAGATCACGTGCCCAGCAACGGCTCTTACGCCATGGAAACCAAGGAAATTTGCAATTTTTCAACAGCTGGAGATGCCTGGCCCAATTGCGCATCCTTTGGCACCTTATTGATGTGGGTCAGTGTTCAATTGTACTTTTTACAGCGGATTGTATCAAGTACCTTTTGTTTTTTTTACATACAAATGGTGTGGATTTTCTACATGTAGATAAAGACAATGAGTTTGTCTTCGACTTAGAAGTAAGACATTTGTTGGGTGAGTTAAATGGGCTTGGCCCAAAGATTTGACGTCGTCTGGGCTACCGAAGGGCACATAACTTATAATGAAATGTTGAATATAGTAATGACCAGTCGCGATTGTACATAGTTAATGCAGCCGATTTCAATTAGCAAAAAGATCAGGCAAAAATCCAAAAGTGGAAAAACTGTTCCAATGCTGCTGGTAAGAGGCTAATCCGACGTATTTTGTGACGAGAAATCGAATGGTGCAAACCGCGTTGCTCTCCGACCAATACTTTTGGCTGTAGCCACAAATGAATAATCAATGATGTCAAGATCACGTGCCCAGCAACGGCTCTTACTCCATGGAAACCAAGGAAATTTGCAATTTTTCAACAGCTGGAGATGCCTGGCCCAATTGCGCATCCTTTGGCACCTTATTGATGTGGGTCAGTGTTCAATTGTACTTTTTACAGCGGGTTGTATCAAGTACCTTGTGTTTTTTTTATATACAAATGGTGTGGTTTTTCTACATGTAGATAAAGACATTGAGTTTGTCTTCGACTTAGAAGTAAGACATTTGCTGGGTGAGTTAAATGGGCTTGGCCCAAAGATTTGACGTCGTCTGGGCTACCGAAGGGCACATAACTTATAATGAAATGTTGAATATAGTAATGACCAGTCGCGATTGTACATAGTTAATGTAGCCGATTTCAATTAGCAAAATGACCAGGCAAAAATCCAAAAGTGGAAAAACTGTTCCAATGCTGCTGGTAAGAGGCTAATCCGACGTATTTTGTGACGAGAAATCGAATGGTGCAAACCGCGTTGCTCTCCGACCAATACTTTTGGCTGTAGCCACAAATGAATAATCAATGATGTCAAGATCACGTGCCCAGCAACGGCTCTTACTCCATGGAAATCAAGGAAATTTGCAATTTTTCAACAGCTGGAGATCCCTGGCCCAATTGCGCATCCTTTGGCACCTTATTGATGTGGGTCAGTGTTTAATTGTACTTTTTACAGCGGGTTGTATCAAGTACCTTGTGTTTTTTTTACATACAAATGGTGTGGTTTTTCTACATGTAGATAAAGACATTGAGTTTGTCTTCGACTTAGAAGTAAGACATTTGCTGGGTGAGTTAAATGGGCTTGGCCCAAAGATTTGACGTCGTCTGGGCTACCGAAGGGCACAGAACTTATAATGAAATGTTGAATATAGTAATGACCAGTCGCGATTGTACATAGTTAATGTAGCCGATTTCAATTAGCAAAATGACCAGGCAAAAATCCAAAAGTGGAAAAACTGTTCCAATGCTGCTGGTAAGAGGCTAATCCGACGTATTTTGTGACGAGAAATCGAATGGTGCAAACCGCGTTGCTCTCCGACCAATACTTTTGGCTGTAGCCACAAATGAATAATCAATGATGTCAAGATCACGTGCCCAGCAACGGCTCTTACTCCATGGAAACCAAGGAAATTTGCAATTTTTCAACAGCTGGAGATGCCTGGCCCAATTGCGCATCCTTTGGCATTTTATTGATGTGGGTCAGTGTTCAATTGTACTTTTTACAGCGGATTGTATCAAGTACCTTTTGTTTTTTTTATATACAAATGGTGTGGTTTTTCTACATGTAGATAAAGACATTGAGTTTGTCTTCGACTTAGAAGTAAGACATTTGTTGGGTGAGTTAAATGGGCTTGGCCCAAAGATTTGACGTCGTCTGGGCTACCGAAGGGCACATAACTTATAATGAAAAGTTGAATATAGTAATGACCAGTCGCGATTGTACATAGTTAATGTAGCCGATTTCAATTAGCAAAAAGACCAGGCAAAAATCCAAAAGTGGAAAACTGTTCCAATGCTGCTGGTAAGAGGCTAATCCGACGTATTTTGTGACGAGAAATCGAATGGTGCAAACCGCGTTGCTCTCCGACCAATACTTTTGGCTGTAGCCACAAATGAATAATCAATGATGTCAAGATCACGTGCCCAGCAACGGTTCTTACTCCATGGAAACCATAGAAATTTGCAATTTTTCAACAGCTGGAGATGCCTGGCCCAATTGCGCATCCTTTGGCACCTTATTGATGTGGGTCAGTGTTCAATTGTACTTTTTACAGCGGATTGTATCAAGTACCTTGTGTTTTTTTTATATACAAATGGTGTGGTTTTTCTACATGTAGATAAAGACATTGAATTTGTCTTCGACTTAGAAGTAAGACATTTGTTGGGTGAGTTAAATGGGCTTGACCCAAAGATTTGACGTCGTCTGGGCTACCGAAGGGCACATAACTTATAATGAAAAGTTGAATATAGTAATGACCAGTCGCGATTGTACATAGTTAATGTAGCCGATTTCAATTCGCAAAAAGACCAGGCAAAAATCCAAAAGTGGAAAAACTGTTCCAATGCTGCTGGTAAGAGGCTAATCCGACGTATTTTGTGACGAGAAATCGAATGGTGCAAACCGCGTTGCTCTCTGACCAATACTTTTGGCTGTAGCCACAAATGAATAATCAATGATGTCAAGATCACGTGCCCAGCAACGGCTCTTACTCCATGGAAACCAAGGAAATTTGCAATTTTTCAACAGCTGGAGAGGCCTGGCCCAATTGCGCATCCTTTGGCACCTTATTGATGTGGGTCAGTGTTCAATTGTACTTTTTACAGCGGATTGTATCAAGTACCTTGTGTTTTTTTTATATACAAATGGTGTGGTTTTTCTACATGTAGATAAAGACATTGAGTTTGTCTTCGACTTAGAAGTAAGACATTTGTTGGGTGAGTTAAATGGGCTTGACCCAAAGATTTTACGTCGTCTGGGCTACCGAAGGGCACATAACTTATAATGAAAAGTTGAATATAGTAATGACCAGTCGCGATTGTACATAGTTAATGCAGCCGATTTCAATTAGCAAAAAGATCAGGCAAAAATCCAAAAGTGGAAAAACTGTTCCAATGCTGCTGGTAAGAGGCTAATCCGACGTATTTTGTGACGAGAAATCGAATGGTGCAAACCGCGTTGCTCTCCGACCACTACTTTTGGCTGTAGCCACAAATGAATAATCAATGATGTCAAGATCACGTGCCCAGCAACGGCTCTTACTCCATGGAAACCAAGGAAATTTGCAATTTTTCAACAGCTGGAGATGCCTGGCCCAATTGCGCATCCTTTGGCACCTTATTGATGTGGGTCAGTGTTTAATTGTACTTTTTACAGCGGGTTGTATCAAGTACCTTGTGTTTTTTTTATATACAAATGGTGTGGTTTTTCTACATGTAGATAAAGACATTGAGTTTGTCTTCGACTTAGAAGTAAGACATTTGCTGGGTGAGTTAAATGGGCTTGGCCCAAAGATTTGACGTCGTCTGGGCTACCGAAGGGCACATAACTTATAATGAAATGTTGAATATAGTAATGACCAGTCGCGATTGTACATAGTTAATGTAGCCGATTTCAATTCGCAAAATGACCAGGCAAAAATCCAAAAGTGGAAAAACTGTTCCAATGCTGCTGGTAAGAGGCTAATCCGACGTATTTTGTGACGAGAAATCGAATGGTGCAAACCTCGTTGCTCTCCGACCAATACTTTTGCCTGTAGCCACAAATGAATAATCAATGATGTCAAGATCACGTGCCCAGCAACGGCTCTTACTCCATGGAAACCAAGGAAATTTGCAATTTTTCAACAGCTGGAGATGCCTGGCCCAATTGCGCATCCTTTGGCACCTTTTTGATGTGGGTCAGTGTTCAATTGTACTTTTTACAGCGGATTGTATCAAGTACCTTGTGTTTTTTTTATATACAAATGGTGTGGTTTTTCTACATGTAGATAAAGACATTGAATTTGTCTTCGACTTAGAAGTAAGACATTTGTTGGGTGAGTTAAATGGGCTTGACCCAAAGATTTGACGTCGTCTGGGCTACCGAAGGGCACATAACTTATAATGAAAAGTTGAATATAGTAATGACCAGTCGCGATTGTACATAGTTAATGTAGCCGATTTCAATTAGCAAAAAGACCAGGCAAAAATCCAAAAGTGGAAAAACTGTTCCAATGCTGCTGGTAAGAGGCTAATCCGACGTATTTTGTGACGAGAAATCGAATGGTGCAAACCGCGTTGCTCTCCGACCAATACTTTTGGCTGTAGCCACAAATGAATAATCAATGATGTCAAGATCACGTGCCCAGCAACGGCTCTTACTCCATGGAAACCAAGGAAATTTGCAATTTTTCAACAGCTGGAGATGCCTGGCCCAATTGCGCATCCTTTGGCACCTTATTGATGTGGGTCAGTGTTCAATTGTACTTTTTACAGCGGATTGTATCAAGTACCTTGTGTTTTTTTTATATACAAATGGTGTGGTTTTTCTACATGTAGATAAAGACATTGAGTTTGTCTTCGACTTAGAAGTAAGACATTTGTTGGGTGAGTTAAATGGGCTTGACCCAAAGATTTGACGTCGTCTGGGCTACCGAAGGGCACATAACTTATAATGAAAAGTTGAATATAGTAATGACCAGTCGCGATTGTACATAGTTAATGTAGCCGATTTCAATTAGCAAAACGACCAGGCAAAAATCCAAAAGTGGAAAAACTGTTCCAATGCTGCTGGTAAGAGGCTAATCCGACGTATTTTGTGACGAGAAATCGAATGGTGCAAACCGCGTTGCTCTCCGACCAATCCTTTTGGCTGTAGCCACAAATGAATAATCAATGATGTCAAGATCACGTGCCCAGCAACGGCTCTTACTCCATGGAAACCAAGGAAATTTGCAATTTTTCAACAGCTGGAGATGCCTGGCCCAATTGCGCATCCTTTGGCACCTTATTGATGTGGGTCAGTGTTCAATTGTACTTTTTACAGCGGGTTGTATCAAGTACCTTGTGTTTTTTTTATATACAAATGGTGTGGTTTTTCTACATGTAGATAAAGACATTGAGTTTGTCTTCGACTTAGAAGTAAGACATTTGCTGGGTGAGTTAAATGGGCTTGGCCCAAAGATTTGACGTCGTCTGGGCTACCGAAGGGCACAGAACTTATAATGAAATGTTGAATATAGTAATGACCAGTCGCGATTGTACATAGTTAATGTAGCCGATTTCAATTAGCAAAATGACCAGGCAAAAATCCAAAAGTGGAAAAACTGTTCCAATGCTGCTGGTAAGAGGCTAATCCGACGTATTTTGTGACGAGAAATCGAATGGTGCAAACCGCGTTGCTCTCCGACCAATACTTTTGGCTGTAGCCACAAATGAATAATCAATGATGTCAAGATCACGTGCCCAGCAACGGCTCTTACTCCATGGAAACCAAGGAAATTTGCAATTTTTCAACAGCTGGAGATGCCTGGCCCAATTGCGCATCCTTTGGCACCTTATTGATGTGGGTCAGTGTTCAATTGTACTTTTTACAGCGGATTGTATCAAGGACCTTGTGTTTTTTTTATATACAAATGGTGTGGTTTTTCTACATGTAGATAAAGACATTGAGTTTGTCTTCGACTTAGAAGTAAGACATTTGTTGGGTGAGTTAAATGGGCTTGACCCAAAGATTTGACGTCGTCTGGGCTACCGAAGGGCACATAACTTATAATGAAAAGTTGAATATAGTAATGAACAGTCGCGATTGTACATAGTTAATGTAGCCGATTTCAATTCGCAAAAAGACCAGGCAAAAATCCAAAAGTGGAAAAACTGTTCCAATGCTGCTGGTAAGAGGCTAATCCGACGTATTTTGTGACGAGAAATCGAATGGTGCAAACCGCGTTGCTCTCCGACCAATCCTTTTGGCTGTAGCCACAAATGAATAATCAATGATGTCAAGATCACGTGCCCAGCAACGGCTCTTACTCCATGGAAACCAAGGAAATTTGCAATTTTTCAACAGCTGGAGATGCCTGGCCCAATTGCGCATCCTTTGGCACCTTATTGATGTGGGTCAGTGTTTAATTGTACTTTTTACAGCGGGTTGTATCAAGTACCTTGTGTTTTTTTTATATACAAATGGTGTGGTTTTTCTACATGTAGATAAAGACATTGAGTTTGTCTTCGACTTAGAAGTAAGACATTTGCTGGGTGAGTTAAATGGGCTTGGCCCAAAGATTTGACGTCGTCTGGGCTACCGAAGGGCACATAACTTATAATGAAAAGTTGAATATAGTAATGACCAGTCGCGATTGTACATAGTTAATGTAGCCGATTTCAATTCGCAAAAAGACCAGGCAAAAATCCAAAAGTGGAAAAACTGTTCCAATGCTGCTGGTAAGAGGCTAATCCGACGTATTTTGTGACGAGAAATCGAATGGTGCAAACCGCGTTGCTCTCCGACCAATACTTTTGGCTGTAGCCACAAGTGAATAATCAATGATGTCAAGATCACGTGCCCAGCAACGGCTCTTACTCCATGGAAACCAAGGAAATTTGCAATTTTTCAACAGCTGGAGATGCCTGGCCCAATTGCGCATCCTTTGGCACCTTATTGATGTGGGTCAGTGTTCAATTGTACTTTTTACAGCGGATTGTATCAATTACCTTTTGTTTTTTTTATATACAAATGGTGTGGTTTTTCTACATGTAGATAAAGACATTGAGTTTGTCTTCGACTTAGAAGTAAGACATTTGCTGGGTGAGTTAAATGGGCTTGGCCCAAAGATTTGACGTCGTCTGGGCTACCGAAGGGCACATAACTTATAATGAAATGTTGAATATAGTAATGACCAGTCGCGATTGTACATAGTTAATGTAGCCGATTTCAATTAGCAAAAAGACCAGGCAAAAATCCAAAAGTAGAAAAACTGTTCCAATGCTGCTGGTAAGAGGCTAATCCGACGTATTTTGTGACGAGAAATCGAATGGTGCAAACCGCGTTGCTCTCCGACCAATACTTTTGGCTGTAGCCACAAATGAATAATCAATGATGTCAAGATCACGTGCCCAGCAACGGCTCTTACTCCATGGAAACCAAGGAAATTTGCAATTTTTCAACAGCTGGAGATGCCTGGCCCAATTGCGCATCCTTTGGCACCTTATTGATGTGGGTCAGTGTTCAATTGTACTTTTTACAGCGGGTTGTATCAAGTACCTTGTGTTTTTTTTATATACAAATGGTGTGGTTTTTCTACATGTAGATAAAGACATTGAGTTTGTCTTCGACTTAGAAGTAAGACATTTGCTGGGTGAGTTAAATGGGCTTGGCCCAAAGATTTGACGTCGTCTGGGCTACCGAAGGGCACAGAACTTATAATGAAATGTTGAATATAGTAATGACCAGTCGCGATTGTACATAGTTAATGTAGCCGATTTCAATTAGCAAAATGACCAGGCAAAAATCCAAAAGTGGAAAAACTGTTCCAATGCTGCTGGTAAGAGGCTAATCCGACGTATTTTGTGACGAGAAATCGAATGGTGCAAACCGCGTTGCTCTCCGACCAATACTTTTGGCTGTAGCCACAAATGAATAATCAATGATGTCAAGATCACGTGCCCAGCAACGGCTCTTACTCCATGGAAACCAAGGAAATTTGCAATTTTTCAACAGCTGGAGATGCCTGGCCCAATTGCGCATCCTTTGGCACCTTATTGATGTGGGTCAGTGTTCAATTGTACTTTTTACAGCGGATTGTATCAAGGACCTTGTGTTTTTTTTATATACAAATGGTGTGGTTTTTCTACATGTAGATAAAGACATTGAGTTTGTCTTCGACTTAGAAGTAAGACATTTGTTGGGTGAGTTAAATGGGCTTGGCCCAAAGATTTGACGTCGTCTGGGCTACCGAAGGGCACATAACTTATAATGAAAAGTTGAATATAGTAATGACCAGTCGCGATTGTACATAGTTAATGTAGCCGATTTCAATTCGCAAAAAGACCAGGCAAAAATCCAAAAGTGGAAAAACTGTTCCAATGCTGCTGGTAAGAGGCTAATCCGACGTATTTTGTGACGAGAAATCGAATGGTGCAAACCGCGTTGCTCTCCGACCAATACTTTTGGCTGTAGCCACAAATGAATAATCAATGATGTCAAGATCACGTGCCCAGCAACGGCTCTTACTCCATGGAAACCAAGGAAATTTGCAATTTTTCAACAGCTGGAGATGCCTGGCCCAATTGCGCATCCTTTGGCACCTTATTGATGTGGGTCAGTGTTCAATTGTACATTTTACAGCGGATTGTATCAAGTACCTTGTGTTTTTTTTATATACAAATGGTGTGGTTTTTCTACATGTAGATAAAGACATTGAGTTTGTCTTCGACTTAGAAGTAAGACATTTGTTGGGTGAGTTAAATGGGCTTGACCCAAAGATTTGACGTCGTCTGGGCTACCGAAGGGCACATAACTTATAATGAAAAGTTGAATATAGTAATGACCAGTCGCGATTGTACATAGTTAATGTAGCCGATTTCAATTCGCAAAACGACCAGGCAAAAATCCAAAAGTGGAAAAACTGTTCCAATGCTGCTGGTAAGAGGCTAATCCGACGTATTTTGTGACGAGAAATCGAATGGTGCAAACCGCGTTGCTCTCCGACCAATCCTTTTGGCTGTAGCCACAAATGAATAATCAATGATGTCAAGATCACGTGCCCAGCAACGGCTCTTACTCCATGGAAACCAAGGAAATTTGCAATTTTTCAACAGCTAGAGATGCCTGGCCCAATTGCGCATCCTTTGGCACCTTATTGATGTGGGTCAGTGTTCAATTGTACTTTTTACAGCGGATTGTATCAAGTACCTTTTGTTTTTTTTACATACAAATGGTGTGGATTTTCTACATGTAGATAAAGACATTGAGTTTGTCTTCGACTTAGAAGTAAGACATTTGTTGGGTGAGTTAAATGGGCTTGGCCCAAAGATTTGACGTCGTCTGGGCTACCGAAGGGCACATAACTTATAATGAAAAGTTGAATATAGTAATGACCAGTCGCGATTGTACATAGTTAATGCAGCCGATTTCAATTAGCAAAAAGATCAGGCAAAAATCCAAAAGTGGAAAAACTGTTCCAATGCTGCTGGTAAGAGGCTAATCCGACGTATTTTGTGACGAGAAATCGAATGGTGCAAACCGCGTTGCTCTCCGACCAATACTTTTGGCTGTAGCCACAAATGAATAATCAATGATGTCAAGATCACGTGCCCAGCAACGGCTCTTACTCCATGGAAACCAAGGAAATTTGCAATTTTTCAACAGCTGGAGATGCCTGGCCCAATTGCGCATCCTTTGGCACCTTATTGATGTGGGTCAGTGTTTAATTGTACTTTTTACAGCGGGTTGTATCAAGTACCTTGTGTTTTTTTTATATACAAATGGTGTGGTTTTTCTACATGTAGATAAAGACATTGAGTTTGTCTTCGACTTAGAAGTAAGACATTTGCTGGGTGAGTTAAATGGGCTTGGCCCAAAGATTTGACGTCGTCTGGGCTACCGAAGGGCACATAACTTATAATGAAATGTTGAATATAGTAATGACCAGTCGCGATTGTACATAGTTAATGTAGCCGATTTCAATTAGCAAAATGACCAGGCAAAAATCCAAAAGTGGAAAAACTGTTCCAATGCTGCTGGTAAGAGGCTAATCCGACGTATTTTGTGACGAGAAATCGAATGGTGCAAACCGCGTTGCTCTCCGACCAATACTTTTGGCTGTAGCCACAAATGAATAATCAATGATGTCAAGATCACGTGCCCAGCAACGGCTCTTACTCCATGGAAACCAAGGAAATTTGCAATTTTTCAACAGCTGGAGATGCCTGGCCCAATTGCGCATCCTTTGGCACCTTATTGATGTGGGTCAGTGTTCAATTGTACTTTTTACAGCGGGTTGTATCAAGTACCTTGTGTTTTTTTTACATACAAATGGTGTGGTTTTTCTACATGTAGATAAAGACATTGAGTTTGTCTTCGACTTAGAAGTAAGACATTTGCTGGGTGAGTTAAATGGGCTTGGCCCAAAGATTTGACGTCGTCTGGGCTACCGAAGGGCACATAACTTATAATGAAATGTTGAATATAGTAATGACCAGTCGCGAATGTACATAGTTAATGTAGCCGATTTCAATTAGCAAAACGACCAGGCAAAAATCCAAAAGTGGAAAAACTGTTCCAATGCTGCTGGTAAGAGGCTAATCCGACGTATTTTGTGACGAGAAATCGAATGGTGCAAACCGCGTTGCTCTCCGACCAATACTTTTGGCTGTAGCCACAAATGAATAATCAATGATGTCAAGATCACGTGCCCAGCAACGGCTCTTACTCCATGGAAACCAAGGAAATTTGCAATTTTTCAACAGCTGGAGATGCCTGGCCCAATTGCGCATCCTTTGGCACCTTATTGATGTGGGTCAGTGTTCAATTGTACTTTTTACAGCGGATTGTATCAAGTACCTTGTGTTTTTTTTATATACAAATGGTGTGGTTTTTCTACATGTAGATAAAGACATTGAGTTTGTCTTCGACTTAGAAGTAAGACATTTGTTGGGTGAGTTAAATGGGCTTGACCCAAAGATTTGACGTCGTCTGGGCTACCGAAGGGCACATAACTTATAATGAAAAGTTGAATATAGTAATGACCAGTCGCGATTGTACATAGTTAATGTAGCCGATTTCAATTAGCAAAACGACCAGGCAAAAATCCAAAAGTGGAAAAACTGTTCCAATGCTGCTGGTAAGAGGCTAATCCGACGTATTTTGTGACGAGAAATCGAATGGTGCAAACCGCGTTGCTCTCCGACCAATCCTTTTGGCTGTAGCCACAAATGAATAATCAATGATGTCAAGATCACGTGCCCAGCAACGGCTCTTACTCCATGGAAACCAAGGAAATTTGCAATTTTTCAACAGCTGGAGATGCCTGGCCCAATTGCGCATCCTTTGGCACCTTATTGATGTGGGTCAGTGTTTAATTGTACTTTTTACAGCGGGTTGTATCAAGTAAATTGTGTTTTTTTTATATACAAATGGTGTGGTTTTTCTACATGTAGATAAAGACATTGAGTTTGTCTTCGACTTAGAAGTAAGACATTTGCTGGGTGAGTTAAATGGGCTTGGCCCAAAGATTTGACGTCGTCTGGGCTACCGAAGGGCACATAACTTATAATGAAATGTTGAATATAGTAATGACCAGTCGCGATTGTACATAGTTAATGTAGCCGATTTCAATTCGCAAAAAGACCAGGCAAAAATCCAAAAGTGGAAAAACTGTTCCAATGCTGCTGGTAAGAGGCTAATCCGACGTATTTTGTGACGAGAAATCGAATGGTGCAAACCGCGTTGCTCTCCGACCAATCCTTTTGGCTGTAGCCACAAATGAATAATCAATGATGTCAAGATTACGTGCCCAGCAACGGCTCTTACTCCATGGAAACCAAGGAAATTTGCAATTTTTCAACAGCTGGAGATGCCTGGCCCAATTGCGCATCCTTTGGCACCTTATTGATGTGGGTCAGTGTTTAATTGTACTTTTTACAGCGGGTTGTATCAAGTAAATTGTGTTTTTTTTATATACAAATGGTGTGGTTTTTCTACATGTAGATAAAGACATTGAGTTTGTCTTCGACTTAGAAGTAAGACATTTGCTGGGTGAGTTAAATGGGCTTGGCCCAAAGATTTGACGTCGTCTGGGCTACCGAAGGGCACATAACTTATAATGAAATGTTGAATATAGTAATGACCAGTCGCGATTGTACATAGTTAATGTAGCCGATTTCAATTAGCAAAATGACCAGGCAAAAATCCAAAAGTGGAAAAACTGTTCCAATGCTGCTGGTAAGAGGCTAATCCGACGTATTTTGTGACGAGAAATCGAATGGTGCAAACCGCGTTGCTCTCCGACCAATACTTTTGGCTGTAGCCACAAATGAATAATCAATGATGTCAAGATCACGTGCCCAGCAACGGCTCTTACTCCATGGAAACCAAGGAAATTTGCAATTTTTCAACAGCTGGAGATGCCTGGCCCAATTGCGCATCCTTTGGCACCTTATTGATGTGGGTCAGTGTTCAATTGTACTTTTTACAGCGGGTTGTATCAAGTACCTTGTGTTTTTTTTACATACAAATGGTGTGGTTTTTCTACATGTAGATAAAGACATTGAGTTTGTCTTCGACTTAGAAGTAAGACATTTGCTGGGTGAGTTAAATGGGCTTGGCCCAAAGATTTGACGTCGTCTGGGCTACCGAAGGGCACATAACTTATAATGAAATGTTGAATATAGTAATGACCAGTCGCGATTGTACATAGTTAATGTAGCCGATTTCAATTAGCAAAATGACCAGGCAAAAATCCAAAAGTGGAAAATCTGTTCCAATGCTGCTGGTAAGAGGCTAATCCG
This sequence comes from Liolophura sinensis, assembly GCF_032854445.1. NCBI lineage: Eukaryota > Metazoa > Mollusca > Polyplacophora > Chitonida > Chitonidae > Liolophura > Liolophura sinensis. The sequence continues at coordinate 40,981 of NW_027018006.1, forward strand.
ACGTATTTTGTGACGAGAAATCGAATGGTGCAAACCGCGTTGCTCTCCGACCAATACTTTTGGCTGTAGCCACAAATGAATAATCAATGATGTCAAGATCACGTGCCCAGCAACGGCTCTTACTCCATGGAAACCAAGGAAATTTGCAATTTTTCAACAGCTGGAGATGCCTGGCCCAATTGCGCATCCTTTGGCACCTTATTGATGTGGGTCAGTGTTCAATTGTACTTTTTACAGCGGATTGTATCAAGTACCTTGTGTTTTTTTTATATACAAATGGTGTGGTTTTTCTACATGTAGATAAAGACATTGAGTTTGTCTTCGACTTAGAAGTAAGACATTTGTTGGGTGAGTTAAATGGGCTTGACCCAAAGATTTGACGTCGTCTGGGCTACCGAAGGGCACATAACTTATAATGAAAAGTTGAATATAGTAATGACCAGTCGCGATTGTACATAGTTAATGTAGCCGATTTCAATTAGCAAAACGACCAGGCAAAAATCCAAAAGTGGAAAAACTGTTCCAATGCTGCTGGTAAGAGGCTAATCCGACGTATTTTGTGACGAGAAATCGAATGGTGCAAACCGCGTTGCTCTCCGACCAATCCTTTTGGCTGTAGCCACAAATGAATAATCAATGATGTCAAGATCACGTGCCCAGCAACGGCTCTTACTCCATGGAAACCAAGGAAATTTGCAATTTTTCAACAGCTGGAGATGCCTGGCCCAATTGCGCATCCTTTGGCACCTTATTGATGTGGGTCAGTGTTCAATTGTACTTTTTACAGCGGATTGTATCAAGTACCTTTTGTTTTTTTTACATACAAATGGTGTGGTTTTTCTACATGTAGATAAAGACATTGAGTTTGTCTTCGACTTAGAAGTAAGACATTTGTTGGGTGAGTTAAATGGGCTTGGCCCAAAGATTTGACGTCGTCTGGGCTACCGAAGGGCACATAACTTATAATGAAAAGTTCAATATAGTAATGACCAGTCGCGATTGTACATAGTTAATGCAGCCGATTTCAATTAGCAAAAAGACCAGGCAAAAATCCAAAAGTGGAAAAACTGTTCCAATGCTGCTGGTAAGAGGCTAATCCGACGTATTTTGTGACGAGAAATCGAATGGTGCAAACCGCGTTGCTCTCCGACCAATACTTTTGGCTGTAGCCACAAATGAATAATCAATGATGTCAAGATCACGTGCCCAGCAACGGCTCTTACTCCATGGAAACCAAGGAAATTTGCAATTTTTCAACAGCTGGAGATGCCTGGCCCAATTGCGCATCCTTTGGCACCTTATTGATGTGGGTCAGTGTTCAATTGTACTTTTTACAGCGGATTGTATCAAGTACCTTGTGTTTTTTTTATATACAAATGGTGTGGTTTTTCTACATGTAGATAAAGACATTGAGTTTGTCTTCGACTTAGAAGTAAGACATTTGTTGGGTGAGTTAAATGGGCTTGACCCAAAGATTTGACGTCGTCTGGGCTACCGAAGGGCACATAACTTATAATGAAAAGTTGAATATAGTAATGACCAGTCGCGATTGTACATAGTTAATGTAGCCGATTTCAATTCGCAAAAAGACCAGGCAAAAATCCAAAAGTGGAAAAACTGTTCCAATGCTGCTGGTAAAAGGCTAATCCGACGTATTTTGTGACGAGAAATCGAATGGTGCAAACCGCGTTGCTCTCCGACCAATACTTTTGGCTGTAGCCACAAATGAATAATCAATGATGTCAAGATCACGTGCCCAGCAACGGCTCTTACTCCATGGAAACCAAGGAAATTTGCAATTTTTCAACAGCTGGAGATGCCTGGCCCAATTGCGCATCCTTTGGCACCTTATTGATGTGGGTCAGTGTTGAATTGTACTTTTTACAGCGGATTGTATCAAGTACCTTGTGTTTTTTTTATATACAAATGGTGTGGTTTTTCTACATGTAGATAAAGACATTGAATTTGTCTTCGACTTAGAAGTAAGACATTTGCTGGGTGAGTTAAATGGGCTTGACCCAAAGATTTGACGTCGTCTGGGCTACCGAAGGGCACATAACTTATAATGAAAAGTTGAATATAGTAATGACCAGTCGCGATTGTACATAGTTAATGTAGCCGATTTCAATTCGCAAAAAGACCAGGCAAAAATCCAAAAGTGGAAAAACTGTTCCAATGCTGCTGGTAAAAGGCTAATCCGACGTATTTTGTGACGAGAAATCGAATGGTGCAAACCGCGTTGCTCTCCGACCAATACTTTTGGCTGTAGCCACAAATGAATAATCAATGATGTCAAGATCACGTGCCCAGCAACGGCTCTTACTCCATGGAAACCAAGGAAATTTGCAATTTTTCAACAGCTGGAGATGCCTGGCCCAATTGCGCATCCTTTGGCACCTTATTGATGTGGGTCAGTGTTCAATTGTACTTTTTACAGCGGATTGTATCAAGTACCTTGTGTTTTTTTTATATACAAATGGTGTGGTTTTTCTACATGTAGATAAAGACATTGAGTTTGTCTTCGACTTAGAAGTAAGACATTTGTTGGGTGAGTTAAATGGGCTTGACCCAAAGATTTGACGTCGTCTGGGCTACCGAAGGGCACATAACTTATAATGAAAAGTTGAATATAGTAATGACCAGTCGCGATTGTACATAGTTAATGTAGCCGATTTCAATTAGCAAAACGACCAGGCAAAAATCCAAAAGTGGAAAAACTGTTCCAATGCTGCTGGTAAGAGGCTAATCCGACGTATTTTGTGACGAGAAATCGAATGGTGCAAACCGCGTTGCTCTCCGACCAATCCTTTTGGCTGTAGCCACAAATCAATAATCAATGATGTCAAGATCACGTGCCCAGCAACGGCTCTTACTCCATGGAAACCAAGGAAATTTGCAATTTTTCAACAGCTGGAGATGCCTGGCCCAATTGCGCATCCTTTGGCACCTTATTGATGTGGGTCAGTGTTCAATTGTACTTTTTACAGCGGATTGTATCAAGTACCTTTTGTTTCTTTTACATACAAATGGTGTGGATTTTCTACATGTAGATAAAGACATTGAGTTTGTCTTCGACTTAGAAGTAAGACATTTGCTGGGTGAGTTAAATGGGCTTGGCCCAAAGATTTGACGTCGTCTGGGCTACCGAAGGGCACATAACTTATAATGAAATGTTGAATATAGTAATGACCAGTCGCGATTGTACATAGTTAATGTAGCCGATTTCAATTAGCAAAATGACCAGGCAAAAATCCAAAAGTGGAAAAACTGTTCCAATGCTGCTGGTAAGAGGCTAATCCGACGTATTTTGTGACGAGAAATCGAATGGTGCAAACCGCGTTGCTCTCCGACCAATACTTTTGGCTGTAGCCACAAATGAATAATCAATGATGTCAAGATCACGTGCCCAGCAACGGCTCTTACTCCATGGAAACCAAGGAAATTTGCAATTTTTCAACAGCTGGAGATGCCTGGCCCAATTGCGCATCCTTTGGCACCTTATTGATGTGGGTCAGTGTTCAATTGTACTTTTTACAGCGGATTGTATCAAGTACCTTTTGTTTTTTTTACATACAAATGGTGTGGTTTTTCTACATGTAGATAAAGACATTGAGTTTGTCTTCGACTTAGAAGTAAGACATTTGTTGGGTGAGTTAAATGGGCTTGGCCCAAAGATTTGACGTCGTCTGGGCTACCGAAGGGCACATAACTTATAATGAAAAGTTCAATATAGTAACGACCAGTCGCGATTGTACATAGTTAATGCAGCCGATTTCAATTAGCAAAAAGACCAGGCAAAAATCCAAAAGTGGAAAAACTGTTCCAATGCTGCTGGTAAGAGGCTAATCCGACGTATTTTGTGACGAGAAATCGAATGGTGCAAACCGCGTTGCTCTCCGACCAATACTTTTGGCTGTAGCCACGAGTGAATAATCAATGATGTCAAGATCACGTGCCCAGCAACGGCTCTTACTCCATGGAAACCAAGGAAATTTGCAATTTTTCAACAGCTGGAGATGCCTGGCCCAATTGCGCATCCTTTGGCACCTTATTGATGTGGGTCAGTGTTCAATTGTACTTTTTACAGCGGATTGTATCAAGTACCTTTTGTTTTTTTTATATACAAATGGTGTGGTTTTTCTACATGTAGATAAAGACATTGAGTTTGTCTTCGACTTAGAAGTAAGACATTTGCTGGGTGAGTTAAATGGGCTTGGCCCAAAGATTTGACGTCGTCTGGGCTACCGAAGGGCACATAACTTATAATGAAAAGTTGAATATAGTAATGACCAGTCGCGATTGTACATAGTTAATGTAGCCAATTTCAATTCGCAAAAAGACCAGGCAAAAATCCAAAAGTAGAAAAACTGTTCCAATGCTGCTGGTAAGAGGCTAATCCGACGTATTTTGTGACGAGAAATCGAATGGTGCAAACCGCGTTGCTCTCCGACCAATACTTTTGGCTGTAGCCACAAATGAATAATCAATGATGTCAAGATCACGTGCCCAGCAACGGCTCTTACTCCATGGAAACCAAGGAAATTTGCAATTTTTCAACAGCTGGAGATGCCTGGCCCAATTGCGCATCCTTTGGCACCTTATTGATGTGGGTCAGTGTTCAATTGTACTTTTTACAGCGGATTGTATCAAGTACCTTTTGTTTTTTTTACATACAAATGGTGTGGTTTTTCTACATGTAGATAAAGACATTGAGTTTGTCTTCGACTTAGAAGTAAGACATTTGTTGGGTGAGTTAAATGGGCTTGGCCCAAAGATTTGACGTCGTCTGGGCTACCGAAGGGCACATAACTTATAATGAAAAGTTGAATATAGTAACGACCAGTCGCGATTGTACATAGTTAATGCAGCCGATTTCAATTAGCAAAAAGACCAGGCAAAAATCCAAAAGTGGAAAAACTGTTCCAATGCTGCTGGTAAGAGGCTAATCCGACGTATTTTGTGACGAGAAATCGAATGGTGCAAACCGCGTTGCTCTCCGACCAATACTTTTGGCTGTAGCCACAAGTGAATAATCAATGATGTCAAGATCACGTGCCCAGCAACGGCTCTTACTCCATGGAAACCAAGGAAATTTGCAATTTTTCAACAGCTGGAGATGCCTGGCCCAATTGCGCATCCTTTGGCACCTTATTGATGTGGGTCAGTGTTCAATTGTACTTTTTACAGCGGATTGTATCAAGTACCTTTTGTTTTTTTTACATACAAATGGTGTGGTTTTTCTACATGTAGATAAAGACATTGAGTTTGTCTTCGACTTAGAAGTAAGACATTTGTTGGGTGAGTTAAATGGGCTTGGCCCAAAGATTTGACGTCGTCTGGGCTACCGAAGGGCACATAACTTATAATGAAAAGTTCAATATAGTAATGACCAGTCGCGATTGTACATAGTTAATGCAGCCGATTTCAATTAGCAAAAAGACCAGGGAAAAATCCAAAAGTGGAAAAACTGTTCCAATGCTGCTGGTAAGAGGCTAATCCGACGTATTTTGTGACGAGAAATCGAATGGTGCAAACCGCGTTGCTCTCCGACCAATACTTTTGGCTGTAGCCACAAGTGAATAATCAATGATGTCAAGATCACGTGCCCAGCAACGGCTCTTACTCCATGGAAACCAAGGAAATTTGCAATTTTTCAACAGCTGGAGATGCCTGGCCCAATTGCGCATCCTTTGGCACCTTATTGATGTGGGTCAGTGTTCAATTGTACTTTTTACAGCGGATTGTATCAAGTACCTTTTGTTTTTTTTATATACAAATGGTGTGGTTTTTCTACATGTAGATAAAGACATTGAGTTTGTCTTCGACTTAGAAGTAAGACATTTGTTGGGTGAGTTAAATGGGCTTGGCCCAAAGATTTGACGTCGTCTGGGCTACCGAAGGGCACATAACTTATAATGAAAAGTTGAATATAGTAATGACCAGTCGCGATTGTACATAGTTAATGTAGCCGATTTCAATTCGCAAAAAGACCAGGCAAAAATCCAAAAGTAGAAAAACTGTTCCAATGCTGCTGGTAAGAGGCTAATCCGACGTATTTTGTGACGAGAAATCGAATGGTGCAAACCGCGTTGCTCTCCGACCAATACTTTTGGCTGTAGCCACAAATGAATAATCAATGATGTCAAGATCACGTGCCCAGCAACGGCTCTTACTCCATGGAAACCAAGGAAATTTGCAATTTTTCAACAGCTGGAGATGCCTGGCCCAATTGCGCATCCTTTGGCACCTTATTGATGTGGGTCAGTGTTCAATTGTACTTTTTACAGCGGATTGTATCAAGTACCTTTTGTTTTTTTTACATACAAATGGTGTGGTTTTTCTACATGTAGATAAAGACATTGAGTTTGTCTTCGACTTAGAAGTAAGACATTTGTTGGGTGAGTTAAATGGGCTTGGCCCAAAGATTTGACGTCGTCTGGGCTACCGAAGGGCACATAACTTATAATGAAAAGTTCAATATAGTAATGACCAGTCGCGATTGTACATAGTTAATGCAGCCGATTTCAATTAGCAAAAAGACCAGGGAAAAATCCAAAAGTGGAAAAACTGTTCCAATGCTGCTGGTAAGAGGCTAATCCGACGTATTTTGTGACGAGAAATCGAATGGTGCAAACCGCGTTGCTCTCCAACCAATACTTTTGGCTGTAGCCACAAGTGAATAATCAATGATGTCAAGATCACGTGCCCAGCAACGGCTCTTACTCCATGGAAACCAAGGAAATTTGCAATTTTTCAACAGCTGGAGATGCCTGGCCCAATTGCGCATCCTTTGGCACCTTATTGATGTGGGTCAGTGTTCAATTGTACTTTTTACAGCGGATTGTATCAAGTACCTTTTGTTTTTTTTATATACAAATGGTGTGGTTTTTCTACATGTAGATAAAGACATTGAGTTTGTCTTCGACTTAGAAGTAAGACATTTGCTGGGTGAGTTAAATGGGCTTGGCCCAAAGATTTGACGTCGTCTGGGCTACCGAAGGGCACATAACTTATAATGAAAAGTTGAATATAGTAATGACCAGTCGCGATTGTACATAGTTAATGTAGCCGATTTCAATTCGCAAAAAGACCAGGCAAAAATCCAAAAGTAGAAAAACTGTTCCAATGCTGCTGGTAAGAGGCTAATCCGACGTATTTTGTGACGAGAAATCGAATGGTGCAAACCGCGTTGCTCTCCGACCAATACTTTTGGCTGTAGCCACAAATGAATAATCAATGCTGTCAAGATCACGTGCCCAGCAACGGCTCTTACTCCATGGAAACCAAGGAAATTTGCAATTTTTCAACAGCTGGAGATGCCTGGCCCAATTGCGCATCCTTTGGCACCTTATTGATGTGGGTCAGTGTTCAATTGTACTTTTTACAGCGGATTGTATCAAGTACCTTTTGTTTTTTTTATATACAAATGGTGTGGTTTTTCTACATGTAGATAAAGACATTGAGTTTGTCTTCGACTTAGAAGTAAGACATTTGCTGGGTGAGTTAAATGGGCTTGGCCCAAAGATTTGACGTCGTCTGGGCTACCGAAGGGCACATAACTTATAATGAAATGTTGAATATAGTAATGACCAGTCGCGATTGTACATAGTTAATGTAGCCGATTTCAATTAGCAAAATGACCAGGCAAAAATCCAAAAGTGGAAAAACTGTTCCAATGCTGCTGGTAAGAGGCTAATCCGACGTATTTTGTGACGAGAAATCGAATGGTGCAAACCGCGTTGCTCTCCGACCAATACTTTTGGCTGTAGCCACAAATGAATAATCAATGATGTGAAGATCACGTGTCCAGCAACGGCTCTTACTCCATGGAAACCAAGGAAATTTGCAATTTTTCAACAGCAGGAGATGCCTGGCCCAATTGCGCATCCTTTGGCACCTTATTGATGTGGGTCAGTGTTCAATTGTACTTTTTACAGCGGATTGTATCAAGTACCTTTTGTTTTTTTTACATACAAATGGTGTGGTTTTTCTACATGTAGATAAAGACATTGAGTTTGTCTTTGACTTAGAAGTAAGACATTTGTTGGGTGAGTTAAATGGGCTTGGCCCAAAGATTTGACGTCGTCTGGGCTACCGAAGGGCACATAACTTATAATGAAAAGTTCAATATAGTAACGACCAGTCGCGATTGTACATAGTTAATGCAGCCGATTTCAATTAGCAAAAAGACCAGGCAAAAATCCAAAAGTGGAAAAACTGTTCCAATGCTGCTGGTAAGAGGCTAATCCGACGTATTTTGTGACGAGAAATCGAATGGTGCAAACCGCGTTGCTCTCCGACCAATACTTTTGGCTGTAGCCACAAGTGAATAATCAATGATGTCAAGATCACGTGCCCAGCAACGGCTCTTACTCCATGGAAACCAAGGAAATTTGCAATTTTTCAACAGCTGGAGATGCCTGGCCCAATTGCGCATCCTTTGGCACCTTATTGATGTGGGTCAGTGTTCAATTGTACTTTTTACAGCGGATTGTATCAAGTACCTTTTGTTTTTTTTATATACAAATGGTGTGGTTTTTCTACATGTAGATAAAGACATTGAGTTTGTCTTCGACTTAGAAGTAAGACATTTGCTGGGTGAGTTAAATGGGCTTGGCCCAAAGATTTGACGTCGTCTGGGCTACCGAAGGGCACATAACTTATAATGAAAAGTTGAATATAGTAATGACCAGTCGCGATTGTACATAGTTAATGTAGCCGATTTCAATTCGCAAAAAGACCAGGCAAAAATCCAAAAGTAGAAAAACTGTTCCAATGCTGCTGGTAAGAGGCTAATCCGACGTATTTTGTGACGAGAAATCGAATGGTGCAAACCGCGTTGCTCTCCGACCAATACTTTTGGCTGTAGCCACAAATGAATAATCAATGATGTCAAGATCACGTGCCCAGCAACGGCTCTTACTCCATGGAAACCAAGGAAATTTGCAATTTTTCAACAGCTGGAGATGCCTGGCCCAATTGCGCATCCTTTGGCACCTTATTGATGTGGGTCAGTGTTCAATTGTACTTTTTACAGCGGATTGTATCAAGTACCTTTTGTTTTTTTTACATACAAATGGTGTGGTTTTTCTACATGTAGATAAAGACATTGAGTTTGTCTTCGACTTAGAAGTAAGACATTTGTTGGGTGAGTTAAATGGGCTTGGCCCAAGGATTTGACGTCGTCTGGGCTACCGAAGGGCACATAACTTATAATGAAAAGTTGAATATAGTAATGACCAGTCGCGATTGTACATAGTTAATGCAGCCGATTTTAATTAGCAAAAAGATCAGGCAAAAATCCAAAAGTGGAAAAACTGTTCCAATGCTGCTGGTAAGAGGCTAATCCCACGTATTTTGTGACGAGAAATCGAATGGTGCAAACCGCGTTGCTCTCCGACCAATACTTTTGGCTGTAGCCACAAATGAATAATCAATGATGTCAAGATCACGTGCCCAGCAACGGCTCTTACTCCATGGAAACCAAGGAAATTTGCAATTTTTCAACAGCTGGAGATGCCTGGCCCAATTGCGCATCCTTTGGCACCTTATTGATGTGGGTCAGTGTTTAATTGTACTTTTTACAGCGGGTTGTATCAAGTACCTTGTGTTTTTTTTATATACAAATGGTGTGGTTTTTCTACATGTAGATAAAGACATTGAGTTTGTCTTCGACTTAGAAGTAAGACATTTGCTGGGTGAGTTAAATGGGCTTGGCCCAAAGATTTGACGTCGTCTGGGCTACCGAAGGGCACATAACTTATAATGAAATGTTGAATATAGTAATGACCAGTCGCGATTGTACATAGTTAATGTAGCCGATTTCAATTAGCAAAATGACCAGGCAAAAATCCAAAAGTGGAAAAACTGTTCCAATGCTGCTGGTAAGAGGCTAATCCGACGTATTTTGTGACGAGAAATCGAATGGTGCAAACCGCGTTGCTCTCCGACCAATACTTTTGGCTGTAGCCACAAATGAATAATCAATGATGTCAAGATCACGTGCCCAGCAACGGCTCTTACTCCATGGAAACCAAGGAAATTTGCAATTTTTCAACAGCTGGAGATGCCTGGCCCAATTGCGCATCCTTTGGCACCTTATTGATGTGGGTCAGTGTTCAATTGTACTTTTTACAGCGGGTTGTATCAAGTACCTTGTGTTTTTTTTACATACAAATGGTGTGGTTTTTCTACATGTAGATAAAGACATTGAGTTTGTCTTCGACTTAGAAGTAAGACATTTGTTGGGTGAGTTAAATGGGCTTGACCCAAAGATTTGACGTCGTCTGGGCTACCGAAGGGCACATAACTTATAATGAAATGTTGAATATAGTAATGACCAGTCGCGATTGTACATAGTTAATGTAGCCGATTTCAATTAGCAAAATGACCAGGCAAAAATCCAAAAGTGGAAAATCTGTTCCAATGCTGCTGGTAAGAGGCTAATCCGACGTATTTTGTGACGAGAAATCGAATGGTGCAAACCGCGTTGCTCTCCGACCAATACTTTTGGCTGTAGCCACAAATGAATAATCAATGATGTCAAGATCACGTGCCCAGCAACGGCTCTTACTCCATGGAAACCAAGGAAATTTGCAATTTTTCAACAGCTGGAGATGCCTGGCCCAATTGCGCATCCTTTGGCACCTTATTGATGTGGGTCAGTGTTCAATTGTACTTTTTACAGCGGATTGTATCAAGTACCTTGTGTTTTTTTTATATACAAATGGTGTGGTTTTTCTACATGTAGATAAAGACATTGAGTTTGTCTTCGACTTAGAAGTAAGACATTTGTTGGGTGAGTTAAATGGGCTTGACCCAAAGATTTGACGTCGTCTGGGCTACCGAAGGGCACATAACTTATAATGAAATGTTGAATATAGTAATGACCAGTCGCGATTGTACATAGTTAATGTAGCCGATTTCAATTAGCAAAATGACCAGGCAAAAATCCCAAAAGTGGAAAAACTGTTCCAATGCTGCTGGTAAGAGGCTAATCCGACGTATTTTGTGACGAGAAATCGAATGGTGCAAACCGCGTTGCTCTCCGACCAATACTTTTGGCTGTAGCCACAAATGAATAATCAATGATGTCAAGATCACGTGCCCAGCAACGGCTCTTACTCCATGGAAACCAAGGAATTTGCAATTTTTCAACAGCTGGAGATGCCTGGCCCAATTGCGCATCCTTTGGCACCTTATTGATGTGGGTCAGTGTTCAATTGTACTTTTTACAGCGGATTGTATCAAGTACCTTGTGTTTTTTTTATATACAAATGGTGTGGTTTTTCTACATGTAGATAAAGACATTGAATTTGTCTTCGACTTAGAAGTAAGACATTTGTTGGGTGAGTTAAATGGGCTTGACCCAAAGATTTGACGTCGTCTGGGCTACCGAAGGGCACATTAACTTATAATGAAAAGTTGAATATAGTAATGACCAGTCGCGATTGTACATAGTTAATGTAGCCGATTTCAATTCGCAAAAAGACCAGGCAAAAATCCAAAAGTGGAAAAACTGTTCCAATGCTGCTGGTAAAAGGCTAATCCGACGTATTTTGTGACGAGAAATCGAATGGTGCAAACCGCGTTGCTCTCCGACCAATACTTTTGGCTGTAGCCACAAATGAATAATCAATGATGTCAAGATCACGTGCCCAGCAACGGCTCTTACTCCATGGAAACCAAGGAAATTTGCAATTTTTCAACAGCTGGAGATGCCTGGCCCAATTGCGCATCCTTTGGCACCTTATTGATGTGGGTCAGTGTTCAATTGTACTTTTTACAGCGGATTGTATCAAGTACCTTGTGTTTTTTTTATATACAAATGGTTGTGGTTTTTTCTACATGTAGATAAAGACATTGAATTTGTCTTCGACTTAGAAGTAAGACATTTGCTGGGTGAGTTAAATGGGCTTGACCCAAAGATTTGACGTCGTCTGGGCTACCGAAGGGCACATAACTTATAATGAAAAGTTGAATATAGTAATGACCAGTCGCGATTGTACATAGTTAATGTAGCCGATTTCAATTCGCAAAAAGACCAGGCAAAAATCCAAAAGTGGAAAAACTGTTCCAATGCTGCTGGTAAAAGGCTAATCCGACGTATTTTGTGACGAGAAATCGAATGGTGCAAACCGCGTTGCTCTCCGACCAATACTTTTGGCTGTAGCCACAAATGAATAATCAATGATGTCAAGATCACGTGCCCAGCAACGGCTCTTACTCCATGGAAACCAAGGAAATTTGCAATTTTTCAACAGCTGGAGATGCCTGGCCCAATTGCGCATCCTTTGGCACCTTATTGATGTGGGTCAGTGTTCAATTGTACTTTTTACAGCGGATTGTATCAAGTACCTTGTGTTTTTTTTATATACAAATGGTGTGGTTTTTTCTACATGTAGATAAAGACATTGAGTTTGTCTTCGACTTAGAAGTAAGACATTTGTTGGGTGAGTTAAATGGGCTTGACCCAAAGATTTGACGTCGTCTGGGCTACCGAAGGGCACATAACTTATAATGAAAAGTTGAATATAGTAATGACCAGTCGCGATTGTACATAGTTAATGTAGCCGATTTCAATTAGCAAAACGACCAGGCAAAAATCCAAAAGTGGAAAAACTGTTCCAATGCTGCTGGTAAGAGGCTAATCCGACGTATTTTGTGACGAGAAATCGAATGGTGCAAACCGCGTTGCTCTCCGACCAATCCTTTTGGCTGTAGCCACAAATCAATAATCAATGATGTCAAGATCACGTGCCCAGCAACGGCTCTTACTCCATGGAAACCAAGGAAATTTGCAATTTTTCAACAGCTGGAGATGCCTGGCCCAATTGCGCATCCTTTGGCACCTTATTGATGTGGGTCAGTGTTCAATTGTACTTTTTACAGCGGATTGTATCAAGTACCTTTTGTTTCTTTTACATACAAATGGTGTGGATTTTCTACATGTAGATAAAGACATTGAGTTTGTCTTCGACTTAGAAGTAAGACATTTGCTGGGTGAGTTAAATGGGCTTGGCCCAAAGATTTGACGTCGTCTGGGCTACCGAAGGGCACATAACTTATAATGAAATGTTGAATATAGTAATGACCAGTCGCGATTGTACATAGTTAATGTAGCCGAATTTCAATTAGCAAAATGACCAGGCAAAAATCCAAAAGTGGAAAAACTGTTCCAATGCTGCTGGTAAGAGGCTAATCCGACGTATTTTGTGACGAGAAATCGAATGGTGCAAACGCGTTGCTCTCCGACCAATACTTTTGGCTGTAGCCACAAAATGAATAATCAATGAATGTCAAGATCACGTGCCCAGCAACGGCTCTTACTCCATGGAAACCAAGGAAATTTGCAATTTTTCAACAGCTGGAGATGCCTGGCCCAATTGCGCATCCTTTGGCACCTTATTGATGTGGGTCAGTGTTCAATTGTACTTTTTACAGCGGATTGTATCAAGTACCTTTTGTTTTTTTTACATACAAATGGTGTGGTTTTTCTACATGTAGATAAAGACATTGAGTTTGTCTTCGACTTAGAAGTAAGACATTTGTTGGGTGAGTTAAATGGGCTTGGCCCAAAGATTTGACGTCGTCTGGGCTACCGAAGGGCACATAACTTATAATGAAAAGTTCAATATAGTAACGACCAGTCGCGATTGTACATAGTTAATGCAGCCGATTTCAATTAGCAAAAAGACCAGGCAAAAATCCAAAAGTGGAAAAACTGTTCCAATGCTGCTGGTAAGAGGCTAATCCGACGTATTTTGTGACGAGAAATCGAATGGTGCAAACCGCGTTGCTCTCCGACCAATACTTTTGGCTGTAGCCACAAGTGAATAATCAATGATGTCAAGATCACGTGCCCAGCAACGGCTCTTACTCCATGGAAACCAAGGAAATTTGCAATTTTTCAACAGCTGGAGATGCCTGGCCCAATTGCACATCCTTTGGCACCTTATTGATGTGGGTCAGTGTTCAATTGTACTTTTTACAGCGGATTGTATCAAGTACCTTTTGTTTTTTTTATATACAAATGGTGTGGTTTTTCTACATGTAGATAAAGACATTGAGTTTGTCTTCGACTTAGAAGTAAGACATTTGCTGGGTGAGTTAAATGGGCTTGGCCCAAAGATTTGACGTCGTCTGGGCTACCGAAGGGCACATAACTTATAATGAAAAGTTGAATATAGTAATGACCAGTCGCGATTGTACATAGTTAATGTAGCCAATTTCAATTCGCAAAAAGACCAGGCAAAAATCCAAAAGTAGAAAACTGTTCCAATGCTGCTGGTAAGAGGCTAATCCGACGTATTTTGTGACGAGAAATCGAATGGTGCAAACCGCGTTGCTCTCCGACCAATACTTTTGGCTGTAGCCACAAATGAATAATCAATGATGTCAAGATCACGTGCCCAGCAACGGCTCTTACTCCATGGAAACCAAGGAAATTTGCAATTTTTCAACAGCTGGAGATGCCTGGCCCAATTGCGCATCCTTTGGCACCTTATTGATGTGGGTCAGTGTTCAATTGTACTTTTTACAGCGGATTGTATCAAGTACCTTTTGTTTTTTTTACATACAAATGGTGTGGTTTTTCTACATGTAGATAAAGACATTGAGTTTGTCTTCGACTTAGAAGTAAGACATTTGTTGGGTGAGTTAAATGGGCTTGGCCCAAAGATTTGACGTCGTCTGGGCTACCGAAGGGCACATAACTTATAATGAAAAGTTGAATATAGTAACGACCAGTCGCGATTGTACATAGTTAATGCAGCCGATTTCAATTAGCAAAAAGACCAGGCAAAAATCCAAAAGTGGAAAAACTGTTCCAATGCTGCTGGTAAGAGGCTAATCCGACGTATTTTGTGACGAGAAATCGAATGGTGCAAACCGCGTTGCTCTCCGACCAATACTTTTGGCTGTAGCCACAAGTGAATAATCAATGATGTCAAGATCACGTGCCCAGCAACGGCTCTTACTCCATGGAAACCAAGGAAATTTGCAATTTTTCAACAGCTGGAGATGCCTGGCCCAATTGCGCATCCTTTGGCACCTTATTGATGTGGGTCAGTGTTCAATTGTACTTTTTACAGCGGATTGTATCAAGTACCTTTTGTTTTTTTTACATACAAATGGTGTGGTTTTTCTACATGTAGATAAAGACATTGAGTTTGTCTTCGACTTAGAAGTAAGACATTTGTTGGGTGAGTTAAATGGGCTTGGCCCAAAGATTTGACGTCGTCTGGGCTACCGAAGGGCACATAACTTATAATGAAAAGTTCAATATAGTAATGACCAGTCGCGATTGTACATAGTTAATGCAGCCGATTTCAATTAGCAAAAAGACCAGGGAAAAATCCAAAAGTGGAAAAACTGTTCCAATGCTGCTGGTAAGAGGCTAATCCGACGTATTTTGTGACGAGAAATCGAATGGTGCAAACCGCGTTGCTCTCCGACCAATACTTTTGGCTGTAGCCACAAGTGAATAATCAATGATGTCAAGATCACGTGCCCAGCAACGGCTCTTACTCCATGGAAACCAAGGAAATTTGCAATTTTTCAACAGCTGGAGATGCCTGGCCCAATTGCGCATCCTTTGGCACCTTATTGATGTGGGTCAGTGTTCAATTGTACTTTTTACAGCGGATTGTATCAAGTACCTTTTGTTTTTTTTATATACAAATGGTGTGGTTTTTCTACATGTAGATAAAGACATTGAGTTTGTCTTCGACTTAGAAGTAAGACATTTGTTGGGTGAGTTAAATGGGCTTGGCCCAAAGATTTGACGTCGTCTGGGCTACCGAAGGGCACATAACTTATAATGAAAAGTTGAATATAGTAATGACCAGTCGCGATTGTACATAGTTAATGTAGCCGATTTCAATTCGCAAAAAGACCAGGCAAAAATCCAAAAGTAGAAAAACTGTTCCAATGCTGCTGGTAAGAGGCTAATCCGACGTATTTTGTGACGAGAAATCGAATGGTGCAAACCGCGTTGCTCTCCGACCAATACTTTTGGCTGTAGCCACAAATGAATAATCAATGATGTCAAGATCACGTGCCCAGCAACGGCTCTTACTCCATGGAAACCAAGGAAATTTGCAATTTTTCAACAGCTGGAGATGCCTGGCCCAATTGCGCATCCTTTGGCACCTTATTGATGTGGGTCAGTGTTCAATTGTACTTTTTACAGCGGATTGTATCAAGTACCTTTTGTTTTTTTTACATACAAATGGTGTGGTTTTTCTACATGTAGATAAAGACATTGAGTTTGTCTTTGACTTAGAAGTAAGACATTTGTTGGGTGAGTTAAATGGGCTTGGCCCAAAGATTTGACGTCGTCTGGGCTACCGAAGGGCACATAACTTATAATGAAAAGTTCAATATAGTAACGACCAGTCGCGATTGTACATAGTTAATGCAGCCGATTTCAATTAGCAAAAAGACCAGGGAAAAATCCAAAAGTGGAAAAACTGTTCCAATGCTGCTGGTAAGAGGCTAATCCGACGTATTTTGTGACGAGAAATCGAATGGTGCAAACCGCGTTGCTCTCCGACCAATACTTTTGGCTGTAGCCACAAGTGAATAATCAATGATGTCAAGATCACGTGCCCAGCAACGGCTCTTACTCCATGGAAACCAAGGAAATTTGCAATTTTTCAACAGCTGGAGATGCCTGGCCCAATTGCGCATCCTTTGGCACCTTATTGATGTGGGTCAGTGTTCAATTGTACTTTTTACAGCGGATTGTATCAAGTACCTTTTGTTTTTTTTTATATACAAATGGTGTGGTTTTTCTACATGTAGATAAAGACATTGAGTTTGTCTTCGACTTAGAAGTAAGACATTTGCTGGGTGAGTTAAATGGGCTTGGCCCAAAGATTTGACGTCGTCTGGGCTACCGAAGGGCACATAACTTATAATGAAAAGTTGAATATAGTAATGACCAGTCGCGATTGTACATAGTTAATGTAGCCGATTTCAATTCGCAAAAAGACCAGGCAAAAATCCAAAAGTAGAAAAACTGTTCCAATGCTGCTGGTAAGAGGCTAATCCGACGTATTTTGTGACGAGAAATCGAATGGTGCAAACCGCGTTGCTCTCCGACCAATACTTTTGGCTGTAGCCACAAATGAATAATCAATGATGTCAAGATCACGTGCCCAGCAACGGCTCTTACTCCATGGAAACCAAGGAAATTTGCAATTTTTCAACAGCTGGAGATGCCTGGCCCAATTGCGCATCCTTTGGCACCTTATTGATGTGGGTCAGTGTTCAATTGTACTTTTTACAGCGGATTGTATCAAGTACCTTTTGTTTTTTTTACATACAAATGGTGTGGTTTTTCTACATGTAGATAAAGACATTGAGTTTGTCTTCGACTTAGAAGTAAGACATTTGTTGGGTGAGTTAAATGGGCTTGGCCCAAAGATTTGACGTCGTCTGGGCTACCGAAGGGCACATAACTTATAATGAAAAGTTCAATATAGTAACGACCAGTCGCGATTGTACATAGTTAATGCAGCCGATTTCAATTAGCAAAAAGACCAGGCAAAAATCCAAAAGTGGAAAAACTGTTCCAATGCTGCTGGTAAGAGGCTAATCCGACGTATTTTGTGACGAGAAATCGAATGGTGCAAACCGCGTTGCTCTCCGACCAATACTTTTGGCTGTAGCCACAAGTGAATAATCAATGATGTCAAGATCACGTGCCCAGCAACGGCTCTTACTCCATGGAAACCAAGGAAATTTGCAATTTTTCAACAGCTGGAGATGCCTGGCCCAATTGCGCATCCTTTGGCACCTTATTGATGTGGGTCAGTGTTCAATTGTACTTTTTACAGCGGATTGTATCAAGTACCTTTTGTTTTTTTTACATACAAATGGTGTGGTTTTTCTACATGTAGATAAAGACATTGAGTTTGTCTTCGACTTAGAAGTAAGACATTTGTTGGGTGAGTTAAATGGGCTTGGCCCAAAGATTTGACGTCGTCTGGGCTACCGAAGGGCACATAACTTATAATGAAAAGTTCAATATAGTAATGACCAGTCGCGATTGTACATAGTTAATGCAGCCGATTTCAATTAGCAAAAAGACCAGGGAAAAATCCAAAAGTGGAAAAACTGTTCCAATGCTGCTGGTAAGAGGCTAATCCGACGTATTTTGTGACGAGAAATCGAATGGTGCAAACCGCGTTGCTCTCCGACCAATACTTTTGGCTGTAGCCACAAGTGAATAATCAATGATGTCAAGATCACGTGCCCAGCAACGGCTCTTACTCCATGGAAACCAAGGAAATTTGCAATTTTTCAACAGCTGGAGATGCCTGGCCCAATTGCGCATCCTTTGGCACCTTATTGATGTGGGTCAGTGTTCAATTGTACTTTTTACAGCGGATTGTATCAAGTACCTTTTGTTTTTTTTATATACAAATGGTGTGGTTTTTCTACATGTAGATAAAGACATTGAGTTTGTCTTCGACTTAGAAGTAAGACATTTGCTGGGTGAGTTAAATGGGCTTGGCCCAAAGATTTGACGTCGTCTGGGCTACCGAAGGGCACATAACTTATAATGAAAAGTTGAATATAGTAATGACCAGTCGCGATTGTACATAGTTAATGTAGCCGATTTCAATTCGCAAAAAGACCAGGCAAAAATCCAAAAGTGGAAAAACTGTTCCAATGCTGCTGGTAAGAGGCTAATCCGACGTATTTTGTGACGAGAAATCGAATGGTGCAAACCGCGTTGCTCTCCGACCAATACTTTTGGCTGTAGCCACAAATGAATAATCAATGATGTCAAGATCACGTGCCCAGCAACGGCTCTTACTCCATGGAAACCAAGGAAATTTGCAATTTTTCAACAGCTGGAGATGCCTGGCCCAATTGCGCATCCTTTGGCACCTTATTGATGTGGGTCAGTGTTCAATTGTACTTTTTACAGCGGATTGTATCAAGTACCTTTTGTTTTTTTTACATACAAATGGTGTGGTTTTTCTACATGTAGATAAAGACATTGAGTTTGTCTTCGACTTAGAAGTAAGACATTTGTTGGGTGAGTTAAATGGGCTTGGCCCAAAGATTTGACGTCGTCTGGGCTACCGAAGGGCACATAACTTATAATGAAAAGTTCAATATAGTAATGACCAGTCGCGATTGTACATAGTTAATGGAGCCGATTTCAATTAGCAAAAAGACCAGGGAAAAATCCAAAAGTGGAAAAACTGTTCCAATGCTGCTGGTAAGAGGCTAATCCGACGTATTTTGTGACGAGAAATCGAATGGTGCAAACCGCGTTGCTCTCCGACCAATACTTTTGGCTGTAGCCACAAGTGAATAATCAATGATGTCAAGATCACGTGCCCAGCAACGGCTCTTACTCCATGGAAACCAAGGAAATTTGCAATTTTTCAACAGCTGGAGATGCCTGGCCCAATTGCGCATCCTTTGGCACCTTATTGATGTGGGTCAGTGTTCAATTGTACTTTTTACAGCGGATTGTATCAAGTACCTTTTGTTTTTTTTATATACAAATGGTGTGGTTTTTCTACATGTAGATAAAGACATTGAGTTTGTCTTCGACTTAGAAGTAAGACATTTGCTGGGTGAGTTAAATGGGCTTGGCCCAAAGATTTGACGTCGTCTGGGCTACCGAAGGGCACATAACTTATAATGAAAAGTTGAATATAGTAATGACCAGTCGCGATTGTACATAGTTAATGTAGCCGATTTCAATTCGCAAAAAGACCAGGCAAAAATCCAAAAGTAGAAAAACTGTTCCAATGCTGCTGGTAAGAGACTAATCCGACGTATTTTGTGACGAGAAATCGAATGGTGCAAACCGCGTTGCTCTCCGACCAATACTTTTGGCTGTAGCCACAAATGAATAATCAATGCTGTCAAGATCACGTGCCCAGCAACGGCTCTTACTCCATGGAAACCAAGGAAATTTGCAATTTTTCAACAGCTGGAGATGCCTGGCCCAATTGCGCATCCTTTGGCACCTTATTGATGTGGGTCAGTGTTCAATTGTACTTTTTACAGCGGATTGTATCAAGTACCTTTTGTTTTTTTTATATACAAATGGTGTGGTTTTTCTACATGTAGATAAAGACATTGAGTTTGTCTTCGACTTAGAAGTAAGACATTTGTTGGGTGAGTTAAATGGGCTTGGCCCAAAGATTTGACGTCGTCTGGGCTACCGAAGGGCACATAACTTATAATGAAAAGTTCAATATAGTAACGACCAGTCGCGATTGTACATAGTTAATGCAGCCGATTTCAATTAGCAAAAAGACCAGGCAAAAATCCAAAAGTGGAAAAACTGTTCCAATGCTGCTGGTAAGAGGCTAATCCGACGTATTTTGTGACGAGAAATCGAATGGTGCAAACCGCGTTGCTCTCCGACCAATACTTTTGGCTGTAGCCACAAGTGAATAATCAATGATGTCAAGATCACGTGCCCAGCAACGGCTCTTACTCCATGGAAACCAAGGAAATTTGCAATTTTTCAACAGCTGGAGATGCCTGGCCCAATTGCGCATCCTTTGGCACCTTATTGATGTGGGTCAGTGTTCAATTGTACTTTTTACAGCGGATTGTATCAAGTACCTTTTGTTTTTTTTACATACAAATGGTGTGGTTTTTCTACATGTAGATAAAGACATTGAGTTTGTCTTCGACTTAGAAGTAAGACATTTGTTGGGTGAGTTAAATGGGCTTGGCCCAAAGATTTGACGTCGTCTGGGCTACCGAAGGGCACATAACTTATAATGAAAAGTTCAATATAGTAATGACCAGTCGCGATTGTACATAGTTAATGCAGCCGATTTCAATTAGCAAAAAGACCAGGGAAAAATCCAAAAGTGGAAAAACTGTTCCAATGCTGCTGGTAAGAGGCTAATCCGACGTATTTTGTGACGAGAAATCGAATGGTGCAAACCGCGTTGCTCTCCGACCAATACTTTTGGCTGTAGCCACAAGTGAATAATCAATGATGTCAAGATCACGTGCCCAGCAACGGCTCTTACTCCATGGAAACCAAGGAAATTTGCAATTTTTCAACAGCTGGAGATGCCTGGCCCAATTGCGCATCCTTTGGCACCTTATTGATGTGGGTCAGTGTTCAATTGTACTTTTTACAGCGGATTGTATCAAGTACCTTTTGTTTTTTTTATATACAAATGGTGTGGTTTTTCTACATGTAGATAAAGACATTGAGTTTGTCTTCGACTTAGAAGTAAGACATTTGCTGGGTGAGTTAAATGGGCTTGGCCCAAAGATTTGACGTCGTCTGGGCTACCGAAGGGCACATAACTTATAATGAAAAGTTGAATATAGTAATGACCAGTCGCGATTGTACATAGTTAATGTAGCCGATTTCAATTCGCAAAAAGACCAGGCAAAAATCCAAAAGTAGAAAAACTGTTCCAATGCTGCTGGTAAGAGGCTAATCCGACGTATTTTGTGACGAGAAATCGAATGGTGCAAACCGCGTTGCTCTCCGACCAATACTTTTGGCTGTAGCCACAAATGAATAATCAATGATGTCAAGATCACGTGCCCAGCAACGGCTCTTACTCCATGGAAACCAAGGAAATTTGCAATTTTTCAACAGCTGGAGATGCCTGGCCCAATTGCGCATCCTTTGGCACCTTATTGATGTGGGTCAGTGTTCAATTGTACTTTTTACAGCGGATTGTATCAAGTACCTTTTGTTTTTTTTACATACAAATGGTGTGGTTTTTCTACATGTAGATAAAGACATTGAGTTTGTCTTCGACTTAGAAGTAAGACATTTGTTGGGTGAGTTAAATGGGCTTGGCCCAAAGATTTGACGTCGTCTGGGCTACCGAAGGGCACATAACTTATAATGAAAAGTTGAATATAGTAATGACCAGTCGCGATTGTACATAGTTAATGGAGCCGATTTCAATTAGCAAAAAGACCAGGGAAAAATCCAAAAGTGGAAAAACTGTTCCAATGCTGCTGGTAAGAGGCTAATCCGACGTATTTTGTGACGAGAAATCGAATGGTGCAAACCGCGTTGCTCTCCGACCAATACTTTTGGCTGTAGCCACAAGTGAATAATCAATGATGTCAAGATCACGTGCCCAGCAACGGCTCTTACTCCATGGAAACCAAGGAAATTTGCAATTTTTCAACAGCTGGAGATGCCTGGCCCAATTGCGCATCCTTTGGCACCTTATTGATGTGGGTCAGTGTTCAATTGTACTTTTTACAGCGGATTGTATCAAGTACCTTTTGTTTTTTTTATATACAAATGGTGTGGTTTTTCTACATGTAGATAAAGACATTGAGTTTGTCTTCGACTTAGAAGTAAGACATTTGCTGGGTGAGTTAAATGGGCTTGGCCCAAAGATTTGACGTCGTCTGGGCTACCGAAGGGCACATAACTTATAATGAAAAGTTGAATATAGTAATGACCAGTCGCGATTGTACATAGTTAATGTAGCCGATTTCAATTCGCAAAAAGACCAGGCAAAAATCCAAAAGTAGAAAAACTGTTCCAATGCTGCTGGTAAGAGGCTAATCCGACGTATTTTGTGACGAGAAATCGAATGGTGCAAACCGCGTTGCTCTCCGACCAATACTTTTGGCTGTAGCCACAAATGAATAATCAATGCTGTCAAGATCACGTGCCCAGCAACGGCTCTTACTCCATGGAAACCAAGGAAATTTGCAATTTTTCAACAGCTGGAGATGCCTGGCCCAATTGCGCATCCTTTGGCACCTTATTGATGTGGGTCAGTGTTCAATTGTACTTTTTACAGCGGATTGTATCAAGTACCTTTTGTTTTTTTTATATACAAATGGTGTGGTTTTTCTACATGTAGATAAAGACATTGAGATTGTCTTCGACTTAGAAGTAAGACATTTGTTGGGTGAGTTAAATGGGCTTGGCCCAAAGATTTGACGTCGTCTGGGCTACCGAAGGGCACATAACTTATAATGAAAAGTTGAATATAGTAATGACCAGTCGCGATTGTACATAGTTAATGCAGCCGATTTCAATTAGCAAAAAGACCAGGCAAAAATCCAAAAGTGGAAAAACTGTTCCAATGCTGCTGGTAAGAGGCTAATCCGACGTATTTTGTGACGAGAAATCGAATGGTGCAAACCGCGTTGCTCTCCGACCAATACTTTTGGCTGTAGCCACAAATGAATAATCAATGATGTCAAGATCACGTGCCCAGCAACGGCTCTTACTCCATGGAAACCAAGGAAATTTGCAATTTTTCAACAGCTGGAGATGCCTGGCCCAATTGCGCATCCTTTGGCACCTTATTGATGTGGGTCAGTGTTCAATTGTACTTTTTACAGCGGATTGTATCAAGTACCTTGTGTTTTTTTTATATACAAATGGTGTGGTTTTTCTACATGTAGATAAAGACATTGAATTTGTCTTCGACTTAGAAGTAAGACATTTGTTGGGTGAGTTAAATGGGCTTGACCCAAAGATTTGACGTCGTCTGGGCTACCGAAGGGCACATAACTTATAATGAAAAGTTGAATATAGTAATGACCAGTCGCGATTGTACATAGTTAATGTAGCCGATTTCAATTCGCAAAAAGACCAGGCAAAAATCCAAAAGTGGAAAAAACTGTTCCAATGCTGCTGGTAAGAGGCTAATCCGACGTATTTTGTGACGAGAAATCGAATGGTGCAAACCGCGTTGCTCTCCGACCAATACTTTTGGCTGTAGCCACAAATGAATAATCAATGATGTCAAGATCACGTGCCCAGCAACGGCTCTTACTCCATGGAAACCAAGGAAATTTGCAATTTTTCAACAGCTGGAGATGCCTGGCCCAATTGCGCATCCTTTGGCACCTTATTGATGTGGGTCAGTGTTCAATTGTACTTTTTACAGCGGATTGTATCAAGTACCTTGTGTTTTTTTTTATATACAAATGGTGTGGTTTTTCTACATGTAGATAAAGACATTGAGTTTGTCTTCGACTTAGAAGTAAGACATTTGTTGGGTGAGTTAAATGGGCTTGACCCAAAGATTTGACGTCGTCTGGGCTACCGAAGGGCACATAACTTATAATGAAAAGTTGAATATAGTAATGACCAGTCGCGATTGTACATAGTTAATGTAGCCGATTTCAATTAGCAAAACGACCAGGCAAAAATCCAAAAGTGGAAAAACTGTTCCAATGCTGCTGGTAAGAGGCTAATCCGACGTATTTTGTGACGAGAAATCGAATGGTGCAAACCGCGTTGCTCTCCGACCAATACTTTTGGCTGTAGCCACAAGTGAATAATCAATGATGTCAAGATCACGTGCCCAGCAACGGCTCTTACTCCATGGAAACCAAGGAAATTTGCAATTTTTCAACAGCTGGAGATGCCTGGCCCAATTGCGCATCCTTTGGCACCTTATTGATGTGGGTCAGTGTTCAATTGTACTTTTTACAGCGGATTGTATCAAGTACCTTTTGTTTTTTTTATATACAAATGGTGTGGTTTTTCTACATGTAGATAAAGACATTGAGTTTGTCTTCGACTTAGAAGTAAGACATTTGCTGGGTGAGTTAAATGGGCTTGGCCCAAAGATTTGACGTCGTCTGGGCTACCGAAGGGCACATAACTTATAATGAAAAGTTGAATATAGTAATGACCAGTCGCGATTGTACATAGTTAATGTAGCCGATTTCAATTCGCAAAAAGACCAGGCAAAAATCCAAAAGTAGAAAAACTGTTCCAATGCTGCTGGTAAGAGGCTAATCCGACGTATTTTGTGACGAGAAATCGAATGGTGCAAACCGCGTTGCTCTCCGACCAATACTTTTGGCTGTAGCCACAAATGAATAATCAATGATGTCAAGATCACGTGCCCAGCAACGGCTCTTACTCCATGGAAACCAAGGAAATTTGCAATTTTTCAACAGCTGGAGATGCCTGGCCCAATTGCGCATCCTTTGGCACCTTATTGATGTGGGTCAGTGTTCAATTGTACTTTTTACAGCGGATTGTATCAAGTACCTTGTGTTTTTTTTTATATACAAATGGTGTGGTTTTTCTACATGTAGATAAAGACATTGAGTTTGTCTTCGACTTAGAAGTAAGACATTTGTTGGGTGAGTTAAATGGGCTTGACCCAAAGATTTGACGTCGTCTGGGCTACCGAAGGGCACATAACTTATAATGAAAAGTTGAATATAGTAATGACCAGTCGCGATTGTACATAGTTAATGTAGCCGATTTCAATTAGCAAAACGACCAGGCAAAAATCCAAAAGTGGAAAAACTGTTCCAATGCTGCTGGTAAGAGGCTAATCCGACGTATTTTGTGACGAGAAATCGAATGGTGCAAACCGCGTTGTCTCCGACCAATACTTTTGGCTGTAGCCACAATGAATAATCAATGATGTCAAGATCACGTGCCCAGCAACGGCTCTTACTCCATGGAAACCAAGGAAATTTGCAATTTTTCAACAGCTGGAGATGCCTGGCCCAATTGCGCATCCTTTGGCACCTTATTGATGTGGGTCAGTGTTCAATTGTACTTTTTACAGCGGATTGTATCAAGTACCTTTTGTTTTTTTTATATACAAATGGTGTGGTTTTTCTACATGTAGATAAAGACATTGAGTTTGTCTTCGACTTAGAAGTAAGACATTTGCTGGGTGAGTTAAATGGGCTTGGCCCAAAGATTTGACGTCGTCTGGGCTACCGAAGGGCACATAACTTATAATGAAAAGTTGAATATAGTAATGACCAGTCGCGATTGTACATAGTTAATGTAGCCGATTTCAATTCGCAAAAAGACCAGGCAAAAATCCAAAAGTAGAAAACCTGTTCCAATGCTGCTGGTAAGAGGCTAATCCGACGTATTTGTGACGAGAAATCGAATGGTGCAAACCGCGTTGCTCTCCGACCAATACTTTTGGCTGTAGCCACAAATGAATAATCAATGATGTCAAGATCACGTGCCCAGCAACGGCTCTTACTCCATGGAAACCAAGGAAATTTGCAATTTTTCAACAGCTGGAGATGCCTGGCCCAATTGCGCATCCTTTGGCACCTTATTGATGTGGGTCAGTGTTCAATTGTACTTTTTACAGCGGATTGTATCAAGTACCTTTTGTTTTTTTTATATACAAATGGTGTGGTTTTTCTACATGTAGATAAAGACATTGAGTTTGTCTTCGACTTAGAAGTAAGACATTTGCTGGGTGAGTTAAATGGGCTTGGCCCAAAGATTTGACGTCGTCTGGGCTACCGAAGGGCACATAACTTATAATGAAAAGTTGAATATAGTAATGACCAGTCGCGATTGTACATAGTTAATGTAGCCGATTTCAATTCGCAAAAAGACCAGGCAAAAATCCAAAAGTAGAAAACCTGTTCCAATGCTGCTGGTAAGAGGCTAATCCGACGTATTTTGTGACGAGAAATCGAATGGTGCAAACCGCGTTGCTCTCCGACCAATACTTTTGGCTGTAGCCACAAATGAATAATCAATGATGTCAAGATCACGTGCCCAGCAACGGCTCTTACTCCATGGAAACCAAGGAAATTTGCAATTTTTCAACAGCTGGAGATGCCTGGGCCCAATTGCGCATCTTTGGCACCTTATTGATGTGGGTCAGTGTTCAATTGTACTTTTCACAGCGGATTGTATCAAGTACCTTTTGTTTTTTTTATATACAAATGGTGTGGTTTTTCTACATGTAGATTAAAGACATTGAGTTTTGTCTTCGACTTAGAAGTAAGACATTTGCTGGGTGAGTCAAATGGGCTTGGCCCAAAGATTTGACGTCGTCTGGGCTACCGAAGGGCACATAACTTATAATGAAAAGTTGAATATAGTAATGACCAGTCGCGATTGTACATAGTTAATGTAGCCGATTTCAATTCGCAAAAAGACCAGGCAAAAATCCAAAAGTAGAAAAACTGTTCCAATGCTGCTGGTAAGAGGCTAATCCGACGTATTTTGTGACGAGAAATCGAATGGTGCAAACCGCGTTGCTCTCCGACCAATACTTTTGGCTGTAGCCACAAATGAATAATCAATGATGTCAAGATCACGTGCCCAGCAACGGCTCTTACTCCATGGAAACCAAGGAAATTTGCAATTTTTCAACAGCTGGAGATGCCTGGCCCAATTGCGCATCCTTTGGCACCTTATTGATGTGGGTCAGTGTTCAATTGTACTTTTTACAGCGGATTGTATCAAGTACCTTTTGTTTTTTTTTATATACAAATGTTGTGGTTTTTCTACATGTAGATAAAGACATTGAGTTTGTCTTCGACTTAGAAGTAAGACATTTGCTGGGTGAGTTAAATAGGGTTGGCCCAAAGATTTGACGTCGTCTGGGCTACCGAAGGGCACATAACTTTTAATGAAAAGTTGAATATAGTAATGACCAGTCGCGATTGTACATAGTTAATGTACCCGATTTCAATAAGCAAAAAGACCAGGCAAAAATACAAAAGTGGAAAAACTGTTCCAATGCTGCTGGAAAGAGGCTAATCCGACGTATTTTGTGACGAGAAATCGAATGGTGCAAACCGCGTTGCTCTCCGACCAATACTTTTGGCTGTAGCCACAAATGAATAATCAATGATGTCAAGATCACGTGCCCAGCAACGGCTCTTACTCCATGGAAACCAAGGAAATTTGCAATTTTTCAACAGCTGGAGATGCCTGGCCCAATTGCGCATCCTTTGGCACCTTATTGATGTGGGTCAGTGTTGAATTGTACTTTTTACAGCGGATTGTATCAAGTACCTTTTGTTTTTTTTATATACAAATGGTGTGGTTTTTCTACATGTAGATAAAGACATTGAGTTTGTCTTCGACTTAGAAGTAAGACATTTGCTGGGTGAGTTAAATGGGCTTGGCCCAAAGATTTGACGTCGTCTGGGCTACCGAAGGGCACATAACTTATAATGAAAAGTTGAATATAGTAATGACCAGTCGCGATTGTACATAGTTAATGTAGCCGATTTCAATTCGCAAAAAGACCAGGCAAAAATCCAAAAGTAGAAAACCTGTTCCAATGCTGCTGGTAAGAGGCTAATCCGACGTATTTTGTGACGAGAAATCGAATGGTGCAAACCGCGTTGCTCTCCGACCAATACTTTTGGCTGTAGCCACAAATGAATAATCAATGATGTCAAGATCACGTGCCCAGCAACGGCTCTTACTCCATGGAAACCAAGGAAATTTGCAATTTTTCAACAGCTGGAGATGCCTGGCCCAATTGCGCATCCTTTGGCACCTTATTGATGGGGTCAGTGTTCAATTGTACTTTTTACAGCGGATTGTATCAAGTACCTTTTGTTTTTTTTATATACAAATGGTGTGGTTTTTCTACATGTAGATAAAGACATTGAGTTTGTCTTCGACTTAGAAGTAAGACATTTGCTGGGTGAGTTAAATGGGCTTGGCCCAAAGATTTGACGTCGTCTGGGCTACCGAAGGGCACATAACTTATAATGAAAAGTTGAATATAGTATTGACCAGTCGCGATTGTACATAGTTAATGTAGCCGATTTCAATTCGCAAAAAGACCAGGCAAAAATCCAAAAGTAGAAAACCTGTTCCAATGCTGCTGGTAAGAGGCTAATCCGACGTATTTTGTGACGAGAAATCGAATGGTGCAAACCGCGTTGCTCTTCGACCAATACTTTTGGCTGTAGCCACAAATGAATAATCAATGATGTCAAGATCACGTGCCCAGCAACGGCTCTTACTCCATGGAAACCAAGGAAATTTGCAATTTTTCAACAGCTGGAGATGCCTGGGCCCAATTGCGCATCCTTTGGCACCTTATTGATGTGGGTCAGTGTTCAATTGTACTTTTCACAGCGGATTGTATCAAGTACCTTTTGTTTTTTTTATATACAAATGGTGTGGTTTTTCTACATGTAGATAAAGACATTGAGTTTGTCTTCGACTTAGAAGTAAGACATTTGCTGGGTGAGTTAAATGGGCTTGGCCCAAAGATTTGACGTCGTCTGGGCTACCGAAGGGCACATAACTTATAATGAAAAGTTGAATATAGTAATGACCAGTCGCGATTGTACATAGTTAATGTAGCCGATTTCAATTCGCAAAAAGAACAGGCAAAAATCCAAAAGTAGAAAAACTGTTCCAATGCTGCTGGTAAGAGGCTAATCCGACGTATTTTGTGACGAGAAATCGAATGGTGCAAACCGCGTTTCTCTCCGACCAATACTTTTGGCTGTAGCCACAAATGAATAATCAATGATGTCAAGATCACGTGCCCAGCAACGGCTCTTACTCCATTGAAACCAAGGAAATTTGCAATTTTTCAACAGCTGGAGATGCCTGGCCCAATTGCGCATCCTTTGGCACCTTATTGATGTGGGTCAGTGTTCAATTGTACTTTTTACAGCGGATTGTATCAAGTACCTTTTGTTTTTTTTTGATATACAAATGGTGTGGTTTTTCTACATGTAGATAAAGACATTGAGTTTGTCTTCGACTTAGAAGTAAGACATTTGCTGGGTGAGTTAAATGGGCTTGGCCCAAAGATTTGACGTCGTCTGGGCTACCGAAGGGCACATAACTTATAATGAAAAGTTGAATATAGTAATGACCAGTCGCGATTGTACATAGTTAATGTACCAGATTTCAATAAGCAAAAAGACCAGGCAAAAACACAAAAGTGGAAAAACTGTTCCAATGCTGCTGGAAAGAGGCTAATCCGACGTATTTTGTGACGAGAAATCGAATGGTGCAAACCGCGTTGCTCTCCGACCAATACTTTTGGCTGTAGCCACAAATGAATAATCAATGATGTCAAGATCACGTGCCCAGCAACGGCTCTTACTCCATGGAAACCAAGGAAATTTGCAATTTTTCAACAGCTGGAGATGCCTGGCCCAATTGCGCATCCTTTGGCACCTTATTGATGTGGGTCAGTGTTCAATTGTACTTTTTACAGCGGATTGTATCAAGTACCTTTTGTTTTTTTTATATACAAATGGTGTGGTTTTTCTACATGTAGATAAAGACATTGAGTTTGTCTTCGACTTAGAAGTAAGACGTTTGCTGGGTGAGTTAAATGGGCTTGGCCCAAAGATTTGACGTCGTCTGGGCTACCGAAGGGCACATAACTTATAATGAAAAGTTGAATATAGTAATGACCAGTCGCGATTGTACATAGTTAATGTAGCCGATTTCAATTCGCAAAAAGACCAGGCAAAAATCCAAAAGTAGAAAAACTGTTCGGATGCTGCTGGTAAGAGGCTAATCCGACGTATTTTGTGACGAGAAATCGAATGGTGCAAACCGCGTTGCTTTCCGACCAATACTTTTGGCTGTAGCCACAAATGAATAATCAATGATGTCAAGATCACGTGCCCAGCAACGGCTCTTACTCCATGGAAACCAAGGAAATTTGCAATTTTTCAACAGCTGGAGATGCCTGGCCCAATTGCGCATCCTTTGGCACCTTATTGATGTGGGTCAGTGTTCAATTGTACTTTTTACAGCGGATTGTATCAAGTACCTTTTGTTTTTTTTTGATATACAAATGGTGTGGTTTTTCTACATGTAGATAAAGACATTGAGTTTGTCTTCGACTTAGAAGTAAGACATTTGCTGGGTGAGTTAAATGGGCTTGGCCCAAAGATTTGACGTCGTCTGGGCTACCGAAGGGCACATAACTTATAATGAAAAGTTGAATATAGTAATGACCAGTCGCGATTGTACATAGTTAATGTAGCCGATTTCAATTCGCAAAAAGACCAGGCAAAAATCCAAAAGTAGAAAAACTGTTCCAATGCTGCTGGTAAGAGGCTAATCCGACGTATTTTGTGACGAGAAATCGAATGGTGCAAACCGCGTTGCTCTCCGACCAATACTTTTGGCTGTAGCCACAAATGAATAATCAATGATGTCAAGATCACGTGCCCAGCAACGGCTCTTACTCCATGGAAACCAAGGAAATTTGCAATTTTTCAACAGCTGGAGATGCCTGGCCCAATTGCGCATCCTTTGGCACCTTATTGATGTGGGTCAGTGTTCAATTGTACTTTTTACAGCGGATTGTATCAAGTACCTTTTGTTTTTTTTTGATATACAAATGGTGTGGTTTTTCTACATGTAGATAAAGACATTGAGTTTGTCTTCGACTTAGAAGTAAGACATTTGCTGGGTGAGTTAAATGGGCTTGGCCCAAAGATTTGACGTCGTCTGGGCTACCGAAGGGCACATAACTTATAATGAAAAGTTGAATATAGTAATGACCAGTCGCGATTGTACATAGTTAATGTACCAGATTTCAATAAGCAAAAAGACCAGGCAAAAACACAAAAGTGGAAAAACTGTTCCAATGCTGCTGGAAAGAGGCTAATCCGACGTATTTTGTGACGAGAAATCGAATGGTGCAAACCGCGTTGCTCTCCGACCAATACTTTTGGCTGTAGCCACAAATGAATAATCAATGATGTCAAGATCACGTGCCCAGCAACGGCTCTTACTCCATGGAAACCAAGGAAATTTGCAATTTTTCAACAGCTGGAGATGCCTGGCCCAATTGCGCATCCTTTGGCACCTTATTGATGTGGGTCAGTGTTCAATTGTACTTTTTACAGCGGATTGTATCAAGTACCTTTTGTTTTTTTTATATACAAATGGTGTGGTTTTTCTACATGTAGATAAAGACATTGAGTTTGTCTTCGACTTAGAAGTAAGACATTTGCTGGGTGAGTTAAATAGGCTTGGCCCAAAGATTTGACGTCGTCTGGGCTACCGAAGGGCACATAATTTTTAATGAAAAGTTGAATATAGTAATGACCAGTCGCGATTGTACATAGTTAATGTACCCGATTTCAATAAGCAAAAAGACCAGGCAAAAACACAAAAGTGGAAAAACTGTTCCAATGCTGCTGGAAAGAGGCTAATCCGACGTATTTTGTGACGAGAAATCGAATGGTGCAAACCGCGTTGCTCTCCGACCAATACTTTTGGCTGTAGCCACAAATGAATAATCAATGATGTCAAGATCACGTGCCCAGCAACGGCTCTTACTCCATGGAAACCAAGGAAATTTGCAATTTTTCAACAGCTGGAGATGCCTGGCCCAATTGCGCATCCTTTGGCACCTTATTGATGTGGGTCAGTGTTCAATTGTACTTTTTACAGCGGATTGTATCAAGTACCTTTTGTTTTTTTTATATACAAATGGTGTGGTTTTTCTACATGTAGATAAAGACATTGAGTTTGTCTTCGACTTAGAAGTAAGACATTTGCTGGGTGAGTTAAATGGGCTTGGCCCAAAGATTTGACGTCGTCTGGGCTACCGAAGGGCACATAACTTATAATGAAAAGTTGAATATAGTAATGACCAGTCGCGATTGTACATAGTTAATGTACCCGATTTCAATAAGCAAAAAGACCAGGCAAAAATCCAAAAGTGGGAAAACTGTTCCAATGCTGCTGGAAAGAGGCTAATCCGACGTATTTTGTGACGAGAAATCGAATGGTGCAAACCGCGTTGCTCTCCGACCAATACTTTTGGCTGTAGCCACAAATGAATAATCAATGATGTCAAGATCACGTGCCCAGCAACGGCTCTTACTCCATGGAAACCAAGGAAATTTGCAATTTTTCAACAGCTGGAGATGCCTGGCCCAATTGCGCATCTTTTGGCACCTTATTGATGTGGGTCAGTGTTCAATTGTACTTTTTACAGCGGATTGTATCAAGTACCTTTTGTTTTTTTTATATACAAATGGTGTGGTTTTTCTACATGTAGATAAAGACATTGAGTTTGTCTTCGACTTAGAAGTAAGACATTTGCTGGGTGAGTTAAATGGGCTTGGCCCAAAGATTTGACGTCGTCTGGGCTACCGAAGGGCACATAACTTATAATGAAAAGTTGAATATAGTAATGACCAGTCGCGATTGTACATAGTTAATGTAGCCGATTTCAATTCGCAAAAAGACCAGGCAAAAATCCAAAAGTAGAAAACCTGTTCCAATGCTGCTGGTAAGAGGCTAATCCGACGTATTTTGTGACGAGAAATCGAATGGTGCAAACCGCGTTGCTCTCCGACCAATACTTTTGGCTGTAGCCACAAATGAATAATCAATGATGTCAAGATCACGTGCCCAGCAACGGCTCTTACTCCATGGAAACCAAGGAAATTTGCAATTTTTCAACAGCTGGAGATGCCTGGGCCCAATTGCGCATCCTTTGGCACCTTATTGATGTGGGTCAGTGTTCAATTGTACTTTTCACAGCGGATTGTATCAAGTACCTTTTGTTTTTTTTATATACAAATGGTGTGGTTTTTCTACATGTAGATAAAGACATTGAGTTTGTCTTCGACTTAGAAGTAAGACATTTGCTGGGTGAGTTAAATGGGCTTGGCCCAAAGATTTGACGTCGTCTGGGCTACCGAAGGGCACATAACTTATAATGAAAAGTTGAATATAGTAATGACCAGTCGCGATTGTACATAGTTAATGTACCCGATTTCAATTCGCAAAAAGAACAGGCAAAAATCCAAAAGTAGAAAAACTGTTCAAATGCTGCTGGTAAGAGGCTAATCCGACGTATTTTGTGACGAGAAATCGAATGGTGCAAACCGCGTTTCTCTCCGGCCAATACTTTTGGCTGTAGCCACAAATGAATAATCAATGATGTCAAGATCACGTGCAGCAACGGCTCTTACTCCATGGAAACCAAGGAAATTTGCAATTTTTCAACAGCTGGAGATGCCTGGCCCAATTGCGCATCCTTTGGCACCTTATTGATGTGGGTCAGTGTTCAATTGTACTTTTTACAGCGGATTGTATCAAGTACCTTTTGTTTTTTTTTGATATACAAATGGTGTGGTTTTTCTACATGTAGATAAAGACATTGAGTTTGTCTTCGACTTAGAAGTAAGACATTTGCTGGGTGAGTTAAATGGGCTTGGCCCAAAGATTTGACGTCGTCTGGGCTACCGAAGGGCACATAACTTATAATGAAAAGTTGAATATAGTAATGACCAGTCGCGATTGTACATAGTTAATGTACCAGATTTCAATAAGCAAAAAGACCAGGCAAAAACACAAAAGTGGAAAAACTGTTCCAATGCTGCTGGTAAGAGGCTAATCCGACGTATTTTGTGACGAGAAATCGAATGGTGCAAACCGCGTTGCTCTCCGACCAATACTTTTGGCTGTAGCCACAAATGAATAATCAATGATGTCAAGATCACGTGCCCAGCAACGGCTCTTACTCCATGGAAACCAAGGAAATTTGCAATTTTTCAACAGCTGGAGATGCCTGGCCCAATTGCGCATCCTTTGGCACCTTATTGATGTGGGTCAGTGTTCAATTGTACTTTTTACAGCGGATTGTATCAAGTACCTTTTGTTTTTTTTATATACAAATGGTGTGGTTTTTCTACATGTAGATAAAGACATTGAGTTTGTCTTCGACTTAGAAGTAAGACATTTGCTGGGTGAGTTAAATGGGCTTGGCCCAAAGATTTGACGTCGTCTGGGCTACCGAAGGGCACATAACTTATAATGAAAAGTTGAATATAGTAATGACCAGTCGCGATTGTACATAGTTAATGTAGCCGATTTCAATTCGCAAAAAGAACAGGCAAAAATCCAAAAGTAGAAAAACTGTTCCAATGCTGCTGGTAAGAGGCTAATCCGACGTATTTTGTGACGAGAAATCGAATGGTGCAAACCGCGTTGCTCTCCGACCAATACTTTTGGCTGTAGCCACAAATGAATAATCAATGATGTCAAGATCACGTGCCCCAGCAACGGCTCTTACTCCATGGAAACCAAGGAAATTTGCAATTTTTAAACAGGCTGGAGATGCCTGGCCCAATTGCGCATCCTTTGGCACCTTATTGATGTGGGTCAGTGTTCAATTGTACTTTTTACAGCGGATTGTATCAAGTACCTTTTGTTTTTTTTTATATACAAATGGTGTGGTTTTTCTACATGTAGATAAAGACATTGAGTTTGTCTTCGACTTAGAAGTAAGACATTTGCTGGGTGAGTTAAATGGGCTTGGCCCAAAGATTTGACGTCGTCTGGGCTACCGAAGGGCACATAACTTATAATGAAAAGTTGAATATAGTAATGACCAGTCGCGATTGTACATAGTTAATGTAGCCGATTTCAATTCGCAAAAAGAACAGGCAAAAATCCAAAAGTAGAAAACCTGTTCCAATGCTGCTGGTAAGAGGCTAATCCGACGTATTTTGTGACGAGAAATCGAATGGTGTAAACCGCGTTGCTCTCCGACCAATACTTTTGGCTGTAGCCACAAATGAATAATCAATGATGTCAAGATCACGTGCCCAGCAACAGCTCTTACTCCATGGAAACCAAAAAAATTTGCAATTTTTCAACAGCTGGAGATGCCTGGCCCAATTGCGCATCCTTTGGCACCTTATTGATGTGGGTCAGTGTTCAATTGTACTTTTTACAGCGGATTGTATCAAGTACCTTTTGTTTTTTTTATATACAAATGGTGTGGTTTTTCTACATGTAGATAAAGACATTGAGATTGTCTTCGACTTAGAAGTAAGACATTTGCTGGGTGAGTTAAATGGGCTAGGTCCAAAGATTTGACGTCGTCTGGGCTACCGAAGGGCACATAACTTATATGAAAAGTTGAATATAGTAATGACCAGTCGCGATTGTACATAGTTAATGTAGCCGATTTCAATTCGCAAAAAGACCAGGCAAAAATCCAAAAGTAGAAAAACTGTTCAAATGCTGCTGGTAAGAGGCTAATCCGACGTATTTTGTGACGAGAAATCGAATGGTGCAAACCGCGTTGCTTTCCCACCCAATACTTTGGCTGTAGCCACAAATGAATAATCAATGATGTCAAGATCACGTGCCCAGCAACGGCTCTTACTCCATGGAAACCAAGGAAATTTGCAATTTTTCAACAGCTGGAGATGCCTGACCCAATTGCGCATCCGTTGGCACCTTATTGATGTGGGTCAGTGTTCATTGTACTTTTTACAGCGGATTGTATCAAGTACCATTTGTTTTTTTGATATACAAATGGTGTGGTTTTTCTACATGTAGATAAAGACATTGAGATTGTCTTCGACTTAGAAGTAAGACATTTGGTGGGTGAGTTAAATGGGCTTGGCCCAAAGATTTGACGTCGTCTGGGCTACCGAAGGGCACATAACTTATAATGAAAAGTTGAATATAGTAATGACCAGTCGCGATTGTACATAGTTAATGTACCCGATTTCAATTCGCAAAAAGAACAGGCAAAAATCCAAAAGTGGAAAAACTGTTCCAATGCTGCTGGTAAGAGGCTAATCCGACGTATTTTGTGACGAGAAATCGAATGGTGCAAACCGCGTTGCTCTCCGACCAATACTTTTGGCTGTAGCCACAAATGAATAATCAATGATGTCAAGATCACGTGCCCAGCAACGGCTCTTACTCCATGGAAACCAAGGAAATTTGCAATTTTTCAACAGCTGGAGATGCCTGGCCCAATTGCGCATCCTTTGGCACCTTATTGATGTGGGTCAGTGTTCAATTGTACTTTTTACAGCGGATTGTATCAAGTACCTTTTGTTTTTTTTTTGATATACAAATGGTGTGGTTTTTCTACATGTAGATAAAGACATTGAGTTTGTCTTCGACTTAGAAGTAAGACATTTGCTGGGTGAGTTAAATGGGCTTGGCCCAAAGATTTGACGTCGTCTGGGCTACCGAAGGGCACATAACTTATAATGAAAAGTTGAATATAGTAATGACCAGTCGCGATTGTACATAGTTAATGTAGCCGATTTCAATAAGCAAAAAGAACAGGCAAAAATTCAAAAGTAGAAAAACTGTTCCAATGCTGCTGGTAAGAGGCTAATCCGACGTATTTTGTGACGAGAAATCGAATGGTGCAAACCGCGTTGCTCTCCGACCAATACTTTTGGCTGTAGCCACAATGAATAATCAATGATGTCAAGATCACGTGCCCAGCAACGGCTCTTACTCCATGGAAACCAAGGAAATTTGCAATTTTTCAACAGCTGGAGATGCCTGACCCAATTGCGCATCCTTTGGCACCTTATCGATGTGGGTCAGTGTTCAATTGTACTTTTTACAGCGGATTGTATCAAGTACCATTGTTTTTTTTGATATACAAATGGTGTGGTTTTTCTACATGTAGATAAAGACATGAGTTTTTCTTCGACTTAGAAGTAAGACATTTGCTGGGTGAGTTAAATGGGCTTGGCCCAAAGATTTGACGTCGTCTGGGCTACCGAAGGGCACATAACTTATAATGAAAAGTTGAATATAGTAATGACCAGTCGCGATTGTACATAGTTAATGTAGCCGATTTCAATAAGCAAAAAGACCAGGCAAAAATCCAAAAGTGGAAAAACTGTTCCAATTCTGCTGGTAAGAGGCTAATCCGACGTATTTTGTGACGAGAAATCGAATGGTGCAAACCGCGTTTGCTCTCCGACCAATACTTTTGGCTGTAGCCACAAATGAATAATCAATGATGTCAAGATCACGTGCCCAGCAACGGCTCTTACTCCATGGAAACCAAGGAAATTTGCAATTTTTCAACAGCTGGAGATGCCTGGGCCCAATTGCGCATCCTTTGGCACCTTATTGATGTGGGTCAGTGTTCAATTGTACTTTTCACAGCGGATTGTATCAAGTACCTTTTGTTTTTTTTATATACAAATGGTGTGGTTTTTCTACATGTAGATAAAGACATTGAGTTTGTCTTCGACTTAGAAGTAAGACATTTGCTGGGTGAGTTAAATGGGCTTGGCCCAAAGATTTGACGTCGTCTGGGCTACCGAAGGGCACATAACTTATAATGAAAAGTTGAATATAGTAATGACCAGTCGCGATTGTACATAGTTAATGTAGCCGATTTCAATTCGCAAAAAAGAACAGGCAAAAATCCAAAAGTAGAAAAACTGTTCCAATGCTGCTGGTAAGAGGCTAATCCGACGTATTTTGTGACGAGAAATCGAATGGTGCAAACCGCGTTTCTCTCCGACCAATACTTTTGGCTGTAGCCACAAATGAATAATCAATGATGTCAAGATCACGTGCCCAGCAACGGCTCTTACTCCATGGAAACCAAGGAAATTTGCAATTTTTCAACAGCTGGAGATGCCTGGCCCAATTGCGCATCCTTTGGCACCTTATTGATGTGGGTCAGTGTTCAATTGTACTTTTTACAGCGGATTGTATCAAGTACCTTTTGTTTTTTTTATATACAAATGGTGTGGTTTTTCTACATGTAGATAAAGACATTGAGTTTGTCTTCGACTTAGAAGTAAGACATTTGCTGGGTGAGTTAAATGGGCTTGGCCCAAAGATTTGACGTCGTCTGGGCTACCGAAGGGCACATAACTTATAATGAAAAGTTGAATATAGTAATGACCAGTCGCGATTGTACATAGTTAATGTAGCCGATTTCAATTCGCAAAAAGAACAGGCAAAAATCCAAAAGTAGAAAAACTGTTCCAATGCTGCTGGTAAGAGGCTAATCCGACGTATTTTGTGACGAGAAATCGAATGGTGCAAACCGCGTTGCTCTCCGACCAATACTTTTGGCTGTAGCCACAAATGAATAATCAATGATGTCAAGATCACGTGCCCAGCAACGGCTCTTACTCCATGGAAACCAAGGAAATTTGCAATTTTTCAACAGCTGGAGATGCCTGGCCCAATTGCGCATCCTTTGGCACCTTATTGATGTGGGTCAGTGTTCAATTGTACTTTTTACAGCGGATTGTATCAAGTACCTTGTGTTTTTTTTATATACAAATGGTGTGGTTTTTCTACATGTAGATAAAGACATTGAGATTGTCTTCGACTTAGAAGTAAGACATTTGCTGGGTGAGTTAAATGGGCTAGGTCCAAAGATTTGACGTCGTCTGGGCTACCGAAGGGCACATAACTTATAATGAAAAGTTGAATATAGTAATGACCAGTCGCGATTGTACATAGTTAATGTAGCCGATTTCAATTCGCAAAAAGACCAGGCAAAAATCCAAAAGTAGAAAAACTGTTCAAATGCTGCTGGTAAGAGGCTAATCCGACGTATTTTGTGACGAGAAATCGAATGGTGCAAACCGCGTTGCCCTCCGACCAATACTTTTGGCTGTAGCCACAAATGAATAATCAATGATGTCAAGATCACGTGCCCAGCAACGGCTCTTACTCCATGGAAACCAAGGAAATTTGCAATTTTTCAACAGCTGGAGATGCCTGACCCAATTGCGCATCCGTTGGCACCTTATTGATGTGGGTCAGTGTTCAATTGTACTTTTTACAGCGGATTGTATCAAGTACCATTTGTTTTTTTTGATATACAAATGGTGTGGTTTTTCTACATGTAGATAAAGACATTGAGATTGTCTTCGACTTAGAAGTAAGACATTTGCTGGGTGAGTTAAATGGGCTTGGCCCAAAGATTTGACGTCGTCTGGGCTACCGAAGGGCACATAACTTATAATGAAAAGTTGAATATAGTAATGACCAGTCGCGATTGTACATAGTTAATGTAGCCGATTTCAATTCGCAAAAAGAACAGGCAAAAATCCAAAAGTGGAAAAACTGTTCCAATGCTGCTGGTAAGAGGCTAATCCGACGTATTTTGTGACGAGAAATCGAATGGTGCAAACCGCGTTGCTCTCCGACCAATACTTTTGGCTGTAGCCACAAATGAATAATCAATGATGTCAAGATCACGTGCCCAGCAACGGCTCTTACTCCATGGAAACCAAGGAAATTTGCAATTTTTCAACAGCTGGAGATGCCTGACCCAATTGCGCATCCTTTGGCACCTTATCGATGTGGGTCAGTGTTCAATTGTACTTTTACAGCGGATTGTATCAAGTACCATTTGTTTTTTTTGATATACAAATGGTGTGGTTTTTCTACATGTAGATAAAGACATTGAGTTTTTCTTCGACTTAGAAGTAAGACATTTGCTGGGTGAGTTAAATGGGCTTGGCCCAAAGATTTGACGTCGTCTGGGCTACCGAAGGGCACATAACTTATAATGAAAAGTTGAATATAGTAATGACCAGTCGCGATTGTACATAGTTAATGTAGCCGATTTCAATAAGCAAAAAGACCAGGCAAAAATCCAAAAGTGGAAAAACTGTTCCAATTCTGCTGGTAAGAGGCTAATCCGACGTATTTTGTGACGAGAAATCGAATGGTGCAAACCGCGTTGCTCTCCGACCAATACTTTTGGCTGTAGCCACAAATGAATAATCAATGATGTCAAGATCACGTGCCCAGCAACGGCTCTTACTCCATGGAAACCAAGGAAATTTGCAATTTTTCAACAGCTGGAGATGCCTGGGCCCAATTGCGCATCCTTTGGCACCTTATTGATGTGGGTCAGTGTTCAATTGTACTTTTCACAGCGGATTGTATCAAGTACCTTTTGTTTTTTTTATATACAAATGGTGTGGTTTTTCTACATGTAGATAAAGACATTGAGTTTGTCTTCGACTTAGAAGTAAGACATTTGCTGGGTGAGTTAAATGGGCTTGGCCCAAAGATTTGACGTCGTCTGGGCTACCGAAGGGCACATAACTTATAATGAAAAGTTGAATATAGTAATGACCAGTCGCGATTGTACATAGTTAATGTAGCCGATTTCAATTCGCAAAAAGAACAGGCAAAAATCCAAAAGTAGAAAAACTGTTCCAATGCTGCTGGTAAGAGGCTAATCCGACGTATTTTGTGACGAGAAATCGAATGGTGCAAACCGCGTTGCTCTCCGACCAATACTTTTGGCTGTAGCCACAAATGAATAATCAATGATGTCAAGATCACGTGCCCAGCAACGGCTCTTACTCCATGGAAACCAAGGAAATTTGCAATTTTTCAACAGCTGGAGATGCCTGGCCCAATTGCGCATCCTTTGGCACCTTATTGATGTGGGTCAGTGTTCAATTGTACTTTTTACAGCGGATTGTATCAAGTACCTTTTGTTTTTTTTTTGATATACAAATGGTGTGGTTTTTCTACATGTAGATAAAGACATTGAGTTTGTCTTCGACTTAGAAGTAAGACATTTGCTGGGTGAGTTAAATGGGCTTGGCCCAAAGATTTGACGTCGTCTGGGCTACCGAAGGGCACATAACTTATAATGAAAAGTTGAATATAGTAATGACCAGTCGCGATTGTACATAGTTAATGTAGCCGATTTCAATAAGCAAAAAGAACAGGCAAAAATTCAAAAGTAGAAAAACTGTTCCAATGCTGCTGGTAAGAGGCTAATCCGACGTATTTTGTGACGAGAAATCGAATGGTGCAAACCGCGTTGCTCTCCGACCAATACTTTTGGCTGTAGCCACAAATGAATAATCAATGATGTCAAGATCACGTGCCCAGCAACGGCTCTTACTCCATGGAAACCAAGGAAATTTGCAATTTTTCAACAGCTGGAGATGCCTGACCCAATTGCGCATCCTTTGGCACCTTATCGATGTGGGTCAGTGTTCAATTGTACTTTTTACAGCGGATTGTATCAAGTACCTTTTGTTTTTTTTGATATACAAATGGTGTGGTTTTTCTACATGTAGATAAAGACATTGAGTTTTTCTTCGACTTAGAAGTAAGACATTTGCTGGGTGAGTTAAATGGGCTTGGCCCAAAGATTTGACGTCGTCTGGGCTACCGAAGGGCACATAACTTATAATGAAAAGTTGAATATAGTAATGACCAGTCGCGATTGTACATAGTTAATGTAGCCGATTTCAATAAGCAAAAAGACCAGGCAAAAATCCAAAAGTGGAAAAACTGTTCCAATTCTGCTGGTAAGAGGCTAATCCGACGTATTTTGTGACGAGAAATCGAATGGTGCAAACCGCGTTGCTCTCCGACCAATACTTTTGGCTGTAGCCACAAATGAATAATCAATGATGTCAAGATCACGTGCCCAGCAACGGCTCTTACTCCATGGAAACCAAGGAAATTTGCAATTTTTCAACAGCTGGAGATGCCTGGGCCCAATTGCGCATCCTTTGGCACCTTATTGATGTGGGTCAGTGTTCAATTGTACTTTTCACAGCGGATTGTATCAAGTACCTTTTGTTTTTTTTATATACAAATGGTGTGGTTTTTCTACATGTAGATAAAGACATTGAGTTTGTCTTCGACTTAGAAGTAAGACATTTGCTGGGTGAGTTAAATGGGCTTGGCCCAAAGATTTGACGTCGTCTGGGCTACCGAAGGGCACATAACTTATAATGAAAAGTTGAATATAGTAATGACCAGTCGCGATTGTACATAGTTAATGTAGCCGATTTCAATTCGCAAAAAGAACAGGCAAAAATCCAAAAGTAGAAAAACTGTTCCAATGCTGCTGGTAAGAGGCTAATCCGACGTATTTTGTGACGAGAAATCGAATGGTGCAAACCGCGTTTCTCTCCGACCAATACTTTTGGCTGTAGCCACAAATGAATAATCAATGATGTCAAGATCACGTGCCCAGCAACGGCTCTTACTCCATGGAAACCAAGGAAATTTGCAATTTTTCAACAGCTGGAGATGCCTGGCCCAATTGCGCATCCTTTGGCACCTTATTGATGTGGGTCAGTGTTCAATTGTACTTTTTACAGC
Source organism: Liolophura sinensis (assembly GCF_032854445.1). Lineage (NCBI taxonomy): Eukaryota > Metazoa > Mollusca > Polyplacophora > Chitonida > Chitonidae > Liolophura > Liolophura sinensis. Next base: position 83,597 of record NW_027018006.1, read on the forward strand.
GGATTGTATCAAGTACCTTTTGTTTTTTTTATATACAAATGGTGTGGTTTTTCTACATGTAGATAAAGACATTGAGTTTGTCTTCGACTTAGAAGTAAGACATTTGCTGGGTGAGTTAAATGGGCTTGGCCCAAAGATTTGACGTCGTCTGGGCTACCGAAGGGCACATAACTTATAATGAAAAGTTGAATATAGTAATGACCAGTCGCGATTGTACATAGTTAATGTAGCCGATTTCAATTCGCAAAAAGAACAGGCAAAAATCCAAAAGTAGAAAAACTGTTCCAATGCTGCTGGTAAGAGGCTAATCCGACGTATTTTGTGACGAGAAATCGAATGGTGCAAACCGCGTTGCTCTCCGACCAATACTTTTGGCTGTAGCCACAAATGAATAATCAATGATGTCAAGATCACGTGCCCAGCAACGGCTCTTACTCCATGGAAACCAAGGAAATTTGCAATTTTTCAACAGCTGGAGATGCCTGGCCCAATTGCGCATCCTTTGGCACCTTATTGATGTGGGTCAGTGTTCAATTGTACTTTTTACAGCGGATTGTATCAAGTACCTTTTGTTTTTTTTATATACAAATGGTGTGGTTTTTCTACATGTAGATAAAGACATTGAGATTGTCTTCGACTTAGAAGTAAGACATTTGCTGGGTGAGTTAAATGGGCTAGGTCCAAAGATTTGACGTCGTCTGGGCTACCGAAGGGCACATAACTTATAATGAAAAGTTGAATATAGTAATGACCAGTCGCGATTGTACATAGTTAATGTAGCCGATTTCAATTCGCAAAAAGACCAGGCAAAAATCCAAAAGTAGAAAAACTGTTCAAATGCTGCTGGTAAGAGGCTAATCCGACGTATTTTGTGACGAGAAATCGAATGGTGCAAACCGCGTTGCCCTCCGACCAATACTTTTGGCTGTAGCCACAAATGAATAATCAATGATGTCAAGATCACGTGCCCAGCAACGGCTCTTACTCCATGGAAACCAAGGAAATTTGCAATTTTTCAACAGCTGGAGATGCCTGACCCAATTGCGCATCCGTTGGCACCTTATTGATGTGGGTCAGTGTTCAATTGTACTTTTTACAGCGGATTGTATCAAGTACCATTTGTTTTTTTTGATATACAAATGGTGTGGTTTTTCTACATGTAGATAAAGACATTGAGATTGTCTTCGACTTAGAAGTAAGACATTTGCTGGGTGAGTTAAATGGGCTTGGCCCAAAGATTTGACGTCGTCTGGGCTACCGAAGGGCACATAACTTATAATGAAAAGTTGAATATAGTAATGACCAGTCGCGATTGTACATAGTTAATGTACCCGATTTCAATAAGCAAAAAGACCAGGCAAAAACACAAAAGTGGAAAAACTGTTCCAATGCTGCTGGAAAGAGGCTAATCCGACGTATTTTGTGACGAGAAATCGAATGGTGCAAACCGCGTTGCTTTCCGACCAATACTTTTGGCTGTAGCCACAAATGAATAATCAATGATGTCAAGATCACGTGCCCAGCAACGGCTCTTACTCCATGGAAACCAAGGAAATTTGCAATTTTTCAACAGCTGGAGATGCCTGGCCCAATTGCGCATCCTTTGGCACCTTATTGATGTGGGTCAGTGTTCAATTGTACTTTTTACAGCGGATTGTATCAAGTACCTTTTGTTTTTTTTATATACAAATGGTGTGGTTTTTCTACATGTAGATAAAGACATTGAGATTGTCTTCGACTTAGAAGTAAGACATTTGCTGGGTGAGTTAAATGGGCTTGGCCCAAAGATTTGACGTCGTCTGGGCTACCGAAGGGCACATAACTTATAATGAAAAGTTGAATATAGTAATGACCAGTCGCGATTGTACATAGTTAATGTAGCCGATTTCAATTCGCAAAAAGACCAGGCAAAAATCCAAAAGTAGAAAAACTGTTCCAATGCTGCTGGTAAGAGGCTAATCCGACGTATTTTGTGACGAGAAATCGAATGGTGCAAACCGCGTTGCTCTCCGACCAATACTTTTGGCTGTAGCCACAAATGAATAATCAATGATGTCAAGATCACGTGCCCAGCAACGGCTCTTAATCCATGGAAACCATAGAAATTTGCAATTTTTCAACAGCTGGAGATGCCTGGCCCAATTGCGCATCTTTTGGCACCTTATTGATGTGGGTCAGTGTTCAATTGTACTTTTTACAGCAGACTGTATCAAGTACCTTGTGTTTTTTTATAAAGAAATGGTGTGGTTTTTCTACATGTAGATAAAGACATTGAGTTTGTCTTCGACTTAGGAGTAAGACATTCGCTGGGTGAGTTAAATGGGCTTGGCCCAAAGATTTGACGTCGTCTGGGCTACCGAAGGGCACATAACTTATAATGAAAAGTTGAATATAGTAATGACCAGTCGCGATTGTACATAGTTAATGTACCCGATTTCAATAAGCCAAAAGACCAGGCAAAAATCCAAAAAAGGGAAAACTGTTCCAATGCTGCTGGAAAGAGGCTAATCCGACGTATTTTGTGACGAGAAATCGAATGGTGCAAACCGCGTTGCTTTCCGACCAATACTTTTGGCTGTAGCCACAAATAAATAATCAATGATGTCAAGATCACGTGCCCAGCAACGGCTCTTACTCCATGGAAACCAAGGAAATTTGCAATTTTTCAACAGCTGGAGATGCCTGGCCCAATTGCGCATCCTTTGGCACCTTATTGATGTGGGTCAGTGTTCAATTGTACTTTTCACAGCGGATTGTATCAAGTACCTTTTGTTTTTTTTATATACAAATGGTGTGGTTTTTCTACATGTAGATAAAGACATTGAGTTTGTCTTCGACTTAGAAGTTAGATATTTGCTGGGTGAGTTAACTGGGCTTGGCCCAAAGATTTGACGTCGTCTGGGCTACCGAAGGGCACATAACTTATAATGAAAAGTTGAATATAGTAATGACCAGTCGCGATTGTACATAGTTAATGTAGCCGATTTCAATTCGCAAAAAGACCAGGCAAAAATCCAAAAGTAGAAAAACTGTTCCAATGCTGCTGGTAAGAGGCTAATCCGACGTATTTTGTGACGAGAAATCGAATGGTGCAAACCGCGTTGCTCTCCGACCAATACTTTTGGCTGTAGCCACAAATGAATAATCAATGATGTCAAGATCACGTGCCCAGCAACGGCTCTTAATCCATGGAAACCATAGAAATTTGCAATTTTTCAACAGCTGGAGATGCCTGGCCCAATTGCGCATCTTTTGGCACCTTATTGATGTGGGTCAGTGTTCAATTGTACTTTTTACAGCGGATTGTATCAAGTACCTTTTGTTTTTTTTATATACAAATGGTGTGGTTTTTCTACATGTAGATAAAGACATTGAGATTGTCTTCGACTTAGAAGTAAGACATTTGCTGGGTGAGTTAAATGGGCTTGGCCCAAAGATTTGACGTCGTCTGGGCTACCGAAGGGCACATAACTTATAATGAAAAGTTGAATATAGTAATGACCAGTCGCGATTGTACATAGTTAATGTACCCGATTTCAATTCGCAAAAAGACCAGGCAAAAATCCAAAATTAGAAAACCTGTTCCAATGCTGCTGATAAGAGGCTAATCCGACGTATTTTGTGACGAGAAATCGAATGGTGCAAACCGCGTTGCTCTCCGACCAATACTTTTGGCTGTAGCCACAAATGAATGATCAATGATGTCAAGATCACGTGCCCAGCAACGGCTCTTACTCCATGGAAACCAAGGAAATTTGCAATTTTTCAACAGCTGGAGATGCCTGGCCCAATTGCGCATCCTTTGGCACCTTATTGATGTGGGTCAGTGTTCAATTGTACTTTTTACAGCGGATTGTATCAAGTACCTTTTGTTTTTTTTTGATATACAAATGGTGTGGTTTTTCTACATGTAGATAAAGACATTGAGTTTGTCTTCGACTTAGAAGTAAGACATTTGCTGGGTGAGTTAAATGGGCTTGGCCCAAAGATTTGACGTCGTCTGGGCTACCGAAGGGCACATAACTTATAATGAAAAGTTGAATATAGTAATGACCAGTCGCGATTGTACATAGTTAATGTAGCCGATTTCAATTCGCAAAAAGACCAAGCAAAAATCCAAAAGTAGAAAAACTGTTCCAATGCTGCTGGTAAGAGGCTAATCCGACGTATTTTGTGACGAGAAATCGAATGGTGCAAACCGCGTTGCTCTCCGACCAACACTTTTGGCTGTAGCCACAAATGAATAATCAATGATGTCAAGATCACGTGCCCAGCAACGGCTCTTAATCCATGGAAACCATAGAAATTTGCAATTTTTCAACAGCTGGAGATGCCTGGCCCAATTGCGCATCTTTTGGCACCTTATTGATGTGGGTCAGTGTTCAATTGTACTTTTTACAGCAGACTGTATCAAGTACCTTGTGTTTTTTTATAAACAAATGGTGTGGTTTTTCTACATGTAGATAAAGACATTGAGTTTGTCTTCGACTTAGGAGTAAGACATTTGCTGGGTGAGTTAAATGGGCTTGGCCCAAAGATTTGACGTCGTCTGGGCTACCGAAGGGCACATAACTTATAATGAAATGCCGAATATAGTAATGACCAGTCGCGATTGTACATAGTTAATGTAGCCGATTTCAATTAGCAAAAAGACCAGGCAAAAATCCAAAAGTAGAAAAACTGTTCCAATGCTGCTGGTAAGAGGCTAATCCGACGTATTTTGTGACGAGAAATTGAATGGTGCAAACCGCGTTGCTTTCCGACCAATACTTTTGGCTGTAGCCACAAATGAATAATCAATGATGTCAAGATCACGTGCCCAGCAACGGCTCTTACTCCATGGAAACCAAGGAAATTTGCAATTTTTCAACAGCTGGAGATGCCTGGCCCAATTGCGCATCCTTTGGCACCTTATTGATGTGGGTCAGTGTTCAATTGTACTTTTCACAGCGGATTGTATCAAGTACCTTTTGTTTTTTTTATATACAAATGGTGTGGTTTTTCTACATGTAGATAAAGACATTGAGTTTGTCTTCGACTTAGAAGTAAGATATTTGCTGGGTGAGTTAAATGGGCTTGGCCCAAAGATTTGACGTCGTCTGGGCTACCGAAGGGCACATAACTTATAATGAAAAGTTGAATATAGTAATGACCAGTCGCGATTGTACATAGTTAATGTAGCCGATTTCAATTCGCAAAAAGAACAGGCAAAAATCCAAAAGTAGAAAAACTGTTCCAATGCTGCTGGTAAGAGGCTAATCCGACGTATTTTGTGACGAGAAATCGAATGGTGCAAACCGCGTTGCTCTCCGACCAATACTTTTGGCTGTAGCCACAAATGAATAATCAATGATGTCAAGATCACGTGCCCAGCAACGGCTCTTAATCCATGGAAACCATAGAAATTTGCAATTTTTCAACAGCTGGAGATGCCTGGCCCAACTGCGCATCTTTTGGCACCTTATTGATGTGGGTCAGTGTTCAATTGTACTTTTTACAGCAGACTGTATCAAGTACCTTGTGTTTTTTTTATAAACAAATGGTGTGGTTTTTCTACATGTAGATAAAGACATTGAGATTGTCTTCGACTTAGAAGTAAGACATTTGCTGGGTGAGTTAAATGGGCTTGGCCCAAAGATTTGACGTCGTCTGGGCTACCGAAGGGCACATAACTTATAATGAAAAGTTGAATATAGTAATGACCAGTCGCGATTGTACATAGTTAATGTAGCCGATTTCAATTCGCAAAAAGACCAGGCAAAAATCCAAAAGTGGAAAAACTGTTCCAATGCTGCTGGTAAGAGGCTAATCCGACGTATTTTGTGACGAGAAATCGAATGGTGCAAACCGCGTTGCTCTCCGACCAATACTTTTGGCTGTAGCCACAAATGAATAATCAATGATGTCAAGATCACGTGCCCAGCAACGGCTCTTACTCCATGGAAACCAAGGAAATTTGCAATTTTTCAACAGCTGGAGATGCCTGGCCCAATTGCGCATCCTTTGGCACCTTATTGATGTGGGTCAGTGTTCAATTGTACTTTTTACAGCGGATTGTATCAAGTACCTTTTGTTTTTTTTATATACAAATGGTGTGGTTTTTCTACATGTAGATAAAGACATTGAGTTTGTCTTCGACTTAGAAGTAAGACATTTGCTGGGTGAGTTAAATGGGCTTGGCCCAAAGATTTGACGTCGTCTGGGCTACCGAAGGGCACATAACTTATAATGAAAAGTTGAATATAGTAATGACCAGTCGCGATTGTACATAGTTAATGTACCCGATTTCAATAAGCAAAAAGACCAGGCAAAAACACAAAAGTGGAAAAACTGTTCCAATGCTGCTGGTAAGAGGCTAATCCGACGTATTTTGTGACGAGAAATCGAATGGTGCAAACCGCGTTGCTCTCCGACCAATACTTTTGGCTGTAGCCACAAATGAATAATCAATGATGTCAAGATCACGTGCCCAGCAACGGCTCTTACTCCATGGAAACCAAGGAAATTTGCAATTTTCAACAGCTGGAGATGCCTGGCCCAATTGCGCATCCTTTGGCACCTTATTGATGTGGGTCAGTGTTCAATTGTACTTTTAACAAGCGGATTGTATCAAGTACCTTTTGTTTTTTTTTATATACAAATGGTGTGGTTTTTCTACATGTAGATAAAGACATTGAGTTTGTCTTCGACTTAGAAGTAAGACATTTGCTGGGTGAGTTAAATGGGCTTGGCCCAAAGATTTGACGTCGTCTGGGCTACCGAAGGGCACATAACTTATAATGAAAAGTTGAATATAGTAATGACCAGTCGCGATTGTACATAGTTTAATGTACCCGTTTTCAATAAGCAAAAAGACCAGGCAAAAACACAAAAGTGGAAAAACTGTTCCAATGCTGCTGGTAAGAGGCTAATCCGACGTATTTTGTGACGAGAAATCGAATGGTGCAAACCGCGTTGCTCTCCGACCAATACTTTTGGCTGTAGCCACAAATGAATAATCAATGTAATCAATGATGTCAAGATCACGTGCCCAGCAACGGCTCTTACTCCATGGAAACCAAGGAAATTTGCAATTTTTCAACAGCTGGAGATGCCTGGGCCCAATTGCGCATCCTTTGGCACCTTATTGATGTGGGTCAGTGTTCAATTGTACTTTTCACAGCGGATTGTATCAAGTACCTTTTGTTTTTTTTTATATACAAATGGTGTGGTTTTTCTACATGTAGATAAAGACATTGAGTTTGTCTTCGACTTAGAAGTAAGACATTTGCTGGGTGAGTTAAATGGGCTTGGCCCAAAGATTTGACGTCGTCTGGGCTACCGAAGGGCACATAACTTATAATGAAAAGTTGAATATAGTAATGACCAGTCGCGATTGTACATAGTTAATGTAGCCGATTTCAATAAGCAAAAAGAACAGGCAAAAATCCAAAAGTAGAAAAACTGTTCCAATGCTGCTGGTAAGAGGCTAATCCGACGTATTTTGTGACGAGAAATCGAATGGTGCAAACCGCGTTGCTCTCCGACCAATACTTTTGGCTGTAGCCACAAATGAATAATCAATGATGTCAAGATCACGTGCCCAGCAACGGCTCTTACTCCATGGAAACCAAGGAAATTTGCAATTTTTCAACAGCTGGAGATGCCTGGCCCAATTGCGCATCCTTTGGCACCTTATTGATGTGGGTCAGTGTTCAATTGTACTTTTTACAGCGGATTGTATCAAGTACCTTTTGTTTTTTTTATATACAAATGGTGTGGTTTTTCTACATGTAGATAAAGACATTGAGTTTGTCTTCGACTTAGAAGTAAGACATTTGCTGGGTGAGTTAAATGGGCTTGGCCCAAAGATTTGACGTCGTCTGGGCTACCGAAGGGCACATAACTTATAATGAAAAGTTGAATATAGTAATGACCAGTCGCGATTGTACATATTTAATGTAGCCGATTTCAATTCGCAAAAAGACCAGGCAAAAATCCAAAAGTAGAAAAACTGTTCCAATGCTGCTGGTAAGAGGCTAATCCGACGTATTTTGTGACGAGAAATCGAATGGTGCAAACCGCGTTGCTCTCCGACCAATACTTTTGGCTGTAGCCACAAATGAATAATCAATGATGTCAAGATCACGTGCCCAGCAACGGCTCTTACTCCATGGAAACCAAGGAAATTTGCAATTTTTCAACAGCTGGAGATGCCTGGCCCAATTGCGCATCCTTTGGCACCTTATTGATGTGGGTCAGTGTTCAATTGTACTTTTTACAGCGGATTGTATCAAGTACCTTTTGTTTTTTTTATATACAAATGGTATGGTTTTTCTACATGTAGATAAAGACATTGAGTTTGTCTTCGACTTAGAAGTAAGACATTTGCTGGGTGAGTTAAATGGGCTTGGCCCAAAGATTTGACGTCGTCTGGGCTACCGAAGGGCACATAACTTATAATGAAAAGTTGAATATAGTAATGACCAGTGGCGATTGTACATAGTTAATGTAGCCGATTTCAATTCGCAAAAAGAACAGGCAAAAATCCAAAAGTAGAAAACCTGTTCCAATGCTGCTGGTAAGAGGCTAATCCGATGTATTTTGTGACGAGAAATCGAATGGTGCAAACCGCGTTGCTCTCCGACCAATACTTTTGGCTGTAGCCACAAATGAATAATCAATGATGTCAAGATCACGTGCCCAGCAACAGCTCTTACTCCATGGAAACCAAAAAAATTTGCAATTTTTCAACAGCTGGAGATGCCTGGCCCAATTGCGCATCCTTTGGCACCTTATTGATGTGGGTCAGTGTTCAATTGTACTTTTTACAGCGGATTGTATCAAGTACCATTTGTTTTTTTTATATACAAATGGTGTGGTTTTTCTACATGTAGATAAAGACATTGAGATTGTCTTCGACTTAGAAGTAAGACATTTGCTGGGTGAGTTAAATGGGCTAAGTCCAAAGAATTGACGTCGTCTGGGCTACCGAAGGGCACATAACTTATAATGAAAAGTTGAATATAGTAATGACCAGTCGCGATTGTACATAGTTAATGTAGCCGATTTCAATTCGCAAAAAGACCAGGCAAAAATCCAAAAGTAGAAAAACTGTTCAAATGCTGCTGGTAAGAGGCTAATCCGACGTATTTTGTGACGAGAAATCGAATGGTGCAAATCGCGTTGCTCTCCGACCAATACTTTTGGCTGTAGCCACAAATGAATAATCAATGATGTCAAGATCACGTGCCCAGCAACGGCTCTTACTCCATGGAAACCAAGGAAATTTGCAATTTTTCAACAGCTGGAGATGCCTGACCCAATTGCGCATCCGTTGGCACCTTATTGATGTGGGTCAGTGTTCAATTGTACTTTTTACAGCGGATTGTATCAAGTACCATTTGTTTTTTTGATATACAAATGGTGTGGTTTTTCTACATGTAGATAAAGACATTGAGATTGTCTTCGACTTAGAAGTAAGACATTTGCTGGGTGAGTTAAATGGGCTTGGCCCAAAGATTTGACGTCGTCTGGGCTACCGAAGGGCACATAACTTATAATGAAAAGTTGAATATAGTAATGACCAGTCGCGATTGTACATAGTTAATGTAGCCGATTTCAATTCGCAAAAAGAACAGGCAAAAATTCAAAAGTAGAAAAACTGTTCCAATGCTGCTGGTAAGAGGCTAATCCGACGTATTTTGTGACGAGAAATCGAATGGTGCAAACCGCGTTGCTCTCCGACCAATACTTTTGGCTGTAGCCACAAATGAATAATCAATGATGTCAAGATCACGTGCCCAGCAACGGCTCTTACTCCATGGAAACCAAGGAAATTTGCAATTTTTCAACAGCTGGAGATGCCTGGCCCAATTGCGCATCCTTTGGCACCTTATCGATGTGGGTCAGTGTTCAATTGTACTTTTTACAGCGGATTGTATCAAGTACCATTTGTTTTTTTTGATATACAAATGGTGTGGTTTTTCTACATGTAGATAAAGACATTGAGTTTTTCTTCGACTTAGAAGTAAGACATTTGCTGGGTGAGTTAAATGGGCTTGGCCCAAAGATTTGACGTCGTCTGGGCTACCGAAGGGCACATAACTTATAATGAAAAGTTGAATATAGTAATGACCAGTCGCGATTGTACATAGTTAATGTAGCCGATTTCAATAAGCAAAAAGACCAGGCAAAAATCCAAAAGTGGAAAAACTGTTCCAATTCTGCTGGTAAGAGGCTAATCCGACGTATTTTGTGACGAGAAATCGAATGGTGCAAACCGCGTTGCTCTCCGACCAATACTTTTGGCTGTAGCCACAAATGAATAATCAATGATGTCAAGATCACGTGCCCAGCAACGGCTCTTACTCCATGGAAACCAAGGAAATTTGCAATTTTTCAACAGCTGGAGATGCCTGGGCCAATTGCGCATCCTTTGGCACCTTATTGATGTGGGTCAGTGTTCAATTGTACTTTTCACAGCGGATTGTATCAAGTACCTTTTGTTTTTTTTATATACAAATGGTGTGGTTTTTCTACATGTAGATAAAGACATTGAGTTTGTCTTCGACTTAGAAGTAAGACATTTGCTGGGTGAGTTAAATGGGCTTGGCCCAAAGATTTGACGTCGTCTGGGCTACCGAAGGGCACATAACTTATAATGAAAAGTTGAATATAGTAATGACCAGTCGCGATTGTACATAGTTAATGTAGCCGATTTCAATTCGCAAAAAGAACAGGCAAAAATCCAAAAGTAGAAAAACTGTTCCAATGCTGCTGGTAAGAGGCTAATCCGACGTATTTTGTGACGAGAAATCGAATGGTGCAAACCGCGTTGCTCTCCGACCAATACTTTTGGCTGTAGCCACAAATGAATAATCAATGATGTCAAGATCACGTGCCCAGCAACGGCTCTTACTCCATGGAAACCAAGGAAATTTGCAATTTTTCAACAGCTGGAGATGCCTGGCCCAATTGCGCATCCTTTGGCACCTTATTGATGTGGGTCAGTGTTCAATTGTACTTTTTACAGCGGATTGTATCAAGTACCTTTTGTTTTTTTTATATACAAATGGTGTGGTTTTTCTACATGTAGATAAAGACATTGAGTTTGTCTTCGACTTAGAAGTAAGACATTTGCTGGGTGAGTTAAATGGGCTTGGCCCAAAGATTTGACGTCGTCTGGGCTACCGAAGGGCACATAACTTATAATGAAAAGTTGAATATAGTAATGACCAGTCGCGATTGTACATAGTTAATGTAGCCGATTTCAATTCGCAAAAAGAACAGGCAAAAATCCAAAAGTAGAAAAACTGTTCCAATGCTGCTGGTAAGAGGCTAATCCGACGTATTTTGTGACGAGAAATCGAATGGTGCAAACCGCGTTGCTCTCCGACCAATACTTTTGGCTGTAGCCACAAATGAATAATCAATGATGTCAAGATCACGTGCCCAGCAACGGCTCTTACTCCATGGAAACCAAGGAAATTTGCAATTTTTCAACAGCTGGAGATGCCTGACCCAATTGCGCATCCGTTGGCACCTTATTGATGTGGGTCAGTGTTCAATTGTACTTTTTACAGCGGATTGTATCAAGTACCATTTGTTTTTTTGATATACAAATGGTGTGGTTTTTCTACATGTAGATAAAGACATTGAGATTGTCTTCGACTTAGAAGTAAGACATTTGCTGGGTGAGTTAAATGGGCTTGGCCCAAAGATTTGACGTCGTCTGGGCTACCGAAGGGCACATAACTTATAATGAAAAGTTGAATATAGTAATGACCAGTCGCGATTGTACATAGTTAATGTACCCGATTTCAATTCGCAAAAAGAACAGGCAAAAATCCAAAAGTGGAAAAACTGTTCCAATGCTGCTGGTAAGAGGCTAATCCGACGTATTTTGTGACGAGAAATCGAATGGTGCAAACCGCGTTGCTCTCCGACCAATACTTTTGGCTGTAGCCACAAATGAATAATCAATGATGTCAAGATCACGTGCCCAGCAACGGCTCTTACTCCATGGAAACCAAGGAAATTTGCAATTTTTCAACAGCTGGAGATGCCTGGCCCAATTGCGCATCCTTTGGCACCTTATTGATGTGGGTCAGTGTTCAATTGTACTTTTTACAGCGGATTGTATCAAGTACCTTTTGTTTTTTTTTTTGATATACAAATGGTGTGGTTTTTCTACATGTAGATAAAGACATTGAGTTTGTCTTCGACTTAGAAGTAAGACATTTGCTGGGTGAGTTAAATGGGCTTGGCCCAAAGATTTGACGTCGTCTGGGCTACCGAAGGGCACATAACTTATAATGAAAAGTTGAATATAGTAATGACCAGTCGCGATTGTACATAGTTAATGTAGCCGATTTCAATAAGCAAAAAGAACAGGCAAAAATTCAAAAGTAGAAAAACTGTTCCAATGCTGCTGGTAAGAGGCTAATCCGACGTATTTTGTGACGAGAAATCGAATGGTGCAAACCGCGTTGCTCTCCGACCAATACTTTTGGCTGTAGCCACAAATGAATAATCAATGATGTCAAGATCACGTGCCCAGCAACGGCTCTTACTCCATGGAAACCAAGGAAATTTGCAATTTTTCAACAGCTGGAGATGCCTGACCCAATTGCGCATCCTTTGGCACCTTATTGATGTGGGTCAGTGTTCAATTGTACTTTTCACAGCGGATTGTATCAAGTACCTTTTGTTTTTTTTATATACAAATGGTGTGGTTTTTCTACATGTAGATAAAGACATTGAGTTTGTCTTCGACTTAGAAGTAAGACATTTGCTGGGTGAGTTAAATGGGCTTGGCCCAAAGATTTGACGTCGTCTGGGCTACCGAAGGGCACATAACTTATAATGAAAAGTTGAATATAGTAATGACCAGTCGCGATTGTACATAGTTAATGTAGCCGATTTCAATTCGCAAAAAGAACAGGCAAAAATCCAAAAGTAGAAAAACTGTTCCAATGCTGCTGGTAAGAGGCTAATCCGACGTATTTTGTGACGAGAAATCGAATGGTGCAAACCGCGTTGCTCTCCGACCAATACTTTTGGCTGTAGCCACAAATGAATAATCAATGATGTCAAGATCACGTGCCCAGCAACGGCTCTTACTCCATGGAAACCAAGGAAATTTGCAATTTTTCAACAGCTGGAGATGCCTGGCCCAATTGCGCATCCTTTGGCACCTTATTGATGTGGGTCAGTGTTCAATTGTACTTTTTACAGCGGATTGTATCAAGTACCTTTTGTTTTTTTTTGATATACAAATGGTGTGGTTTTTCTACATGTGGATAAAGACATTGAGTTTGTCTTCGACTTAGAAGTAAGACATTTGCTGGGTGAGTTAAATGGGCTTGGCCCAAAGATTTGACGTCGTCTGGGCTACCGAAGGGCACATAACTTATAATGAAAAGTTGAATATAGTAATGACCAGTCGCGATTGTACATAGATAATGTAGCCGATTTCAATTCGCAAAAAGAACAGGCAAAAATCCAAAAGTAGAAAAACTGTTCCAATGCTGCTGGTAAGAGGCTAATCCGACGTATTTTGTGACGAGAAATCGAATGGTGCAAACCGCGTTGCTCTCCGACCAATACTTTTGGCTGTAGCCACAAATGAATAATCAATGATGTCAAGATCACGTGCCCAGCAACAGCTCTTACTCCATGGAAACCCAAAAAATTTTCAATTTTTCAACAGCTGGAGATGCCTGGCCCAATTGCACATCCTTTGGCACCTTATTGATGTGGGTCAGTGTTCAATTGTACTTTTTACAGCGGATTGTATCAAGTACCTTTTGTTTTTTTTATATACAAATGGTGTGGTTTTTCTACATGTAGATAAAGACATTGAGATTGTCTTCGACTTAGAAGTAAGACATTTGCTGGGTGAGTTAAATGGGCTAGGTCCAAAGATTTGACGTCGTCTGGGCTACCGAAGGGCACATAACTTATAATGAAAAGTTGAATATAGTAATGACCAGTCGCGATTGTACATAGTTAATGTACCCGATTTCAATTCGCAAAAAGACCAGGCAAAAATCCAAAAGTAGAAAAACTGTTCAAATGCTGCTGGTAAGAGGCTAATCCGACGTATTTTGTGACGAGAAATCGAATGGTGCAAACCGCGTTGCTCTCCGACCAATACTTTTGGCTGTAGCCACAAATGAATAATCAATGATGTCAAGATCACGTGCCCAGCAACGGCTCTTACTCCATGGAAACCAAGGAAATTTGCAATTTTTCAACAGCTGGAGATGCCTGACCCAATTGCGCATCCGTTGGCACCTTATTGATGTGGGTCAGTGTTCAATTGTACTTTTTACAGCGGATTGTATCAAGTACCATTTGTTTTTTTTGATATACAAATGGTGTGGTTTTTCTACATGTAGATAAAGACATTGAGATTGTCTTCGACTTAGAAGTAAGACATTTGCTGGGTGAGTTAAATGGGCTTGGCCCAAAGATTTGACGTCGTCTGGGCTACCGAAGGGCACATAACTTATAATGAAAAGTTGAATATAGTAATGACCAGTCGCGATTCATAGTTAATGTAGGCCGATTTCAATAAGCAAAAAGAACAGGCAAAAATTCAAAAGTAGAAAAACTGTTCCAATGCTGCTGGTAAGAGCTAATCCGACGTATTTTGTGACGAGAAATCGAATGGTGCAAACCGCGTTGCTCTCCGACCAATACTTTTGGCTGTAGCCACAAATGAATAATCAATGATGTCAAGATCACGTGCCCAGCAACGGCTCTTACTCATGGAAACCAAGGAGAATTTGCAATTTTTCAACAGCTGGAGATGCCTGACCCAATTGCGCATCCTTTGGCACCTTATCGATGTGGGTCAGTGTTCAATTGTACTTTTTACAGCGGATTGTATCAAGTACCATTTGTTTTTTTTGATATACAAATGGTGTGGTTTTTCTACATGTAGATAAAGACATTGAGTTTTTCTTTCGACTTAGAAGTAAGACATTTGCTGGGTGAGTTAAATGGGCTTGGCCCAAAGATTTGACGTCGTCTGGGCTACCGAAGGGCACATAACTTATAATGAAAAGTTGAATATAGTAATGACCAGTCGCGATTGTACATAAGTAATGTAGCCGATTTCAATAAGCAAAAGACCAGGCAAAAAATCCAAAAGTGGGAAAAACTGTTCCAATTCTGCTGGTAAGAGGCTAATCCGACGTATTTTGTGACGAGAAATCGAATGTGCAAACCGCGTTGCTCTCCGACCAATACTTTTGGCTGTAGCCACAAATGAATAATCAATGATGTCAAGATCACGTGCCCAGCAACGGCTCTTACTCCATGGAAACCAAGGAAATTTGCAATTTTTCAAGCAGCTGGAGATGCCTGGGCCCAATTGCGCATCCTTGGCACCTTATTGATGTGGTCAGTGTTCAATTGTACTTTTCACAGCGGATTGTATCAAGTACCTTTTGTTTTTTTTATATACAAAATGGTGTGGTTTTTCTACATGTAGATAAAGACATTGAGTTTGTCTTCGACTTAGAAGTAAGACATTTGGCTGGGTGAGTTAAATGGGCTTGGCCCAAAGATTTGACGTCGTCTTGGGCTACCGAAGGGCACATAACTTATAATGAAAAGTTGAATATAGTAATGACCAGTCGCGATTGTACATAGTTAATGTAGCCGATTTCAATTCGCAAAAAGAACAGGCAAAAATCCAAAAGTGGAAAAACTGTTCCAATGCTGCTGGTAAGAGGCTAATCCGACGTATTTTGTGACGAGAAATCGAATGGTGCAAACCGCGTTGCTTTCCGACCAATACTTTTGGCTGTAGCCACAAATGAATAATCAATGATGTCAAGATCACGTGCCCAGCAACGGCTCTTACTCCATGGAAACCAAGGAAATTTGCAATTTTTCAACAGCTGGAGATGCCTGGCCCAATTGCGCATCCTTTGGCACCTTATTGATGTGGGTCAGTGTTCAATTGTACTTTTTACAGCGGATTGTATCAAGTACCTTGTGTTTTTTTTATATACAAATGGTGTGGTTTTTCTACATGTAGATAAAGACATTGAGTTTGTCTTCGACTTAGAAGTAAGACATTTGCTGGGTGAGTTAAATGGGCTTGGCCCAAAGATTTGACGTCGTCTGGGCTACCGAAGGGCACATAACTTATAA
The DNA here is from genome assembly GCF_032854445.1 of Liolophura sinensis. Taxonomy (NCBI): domain Eukaryota; kingdom Metazoa; phylum Mollusca; class Polyplacophora; order Chitonida; family Chitonidae; genus Liolophura; species Liolophura sinensis. The sequence continues at coordinate 99,749 of NW_027018006.1, forward strand.
TGAAAAGTTGAATATAGTAATGACCAGTGGCGATTGTACATAGTTAATGTACCCGATTTCAATAAGCAAAAAGACCAGGCAAAAACACAAAAGTGGAAAAACTGTTCCAATGCTGCTGGAAAGAGGCTAATCCGACGTATTTTGTGACGAGAAATCGAATGGTGCAAAACCGCGTTGCTCTCCGACCAATACTTTTGGCTGTAGCCACAAATGAATAATCAATGATGTCAAGATCACGTGCCCAGCAACGGCTCTTACTCCATGGAAACCAAGGAAATTTGCAATTTTTCAACAGCTGGAGATGCCTGGCCCAATTGCGCATCCTTTGGCACCTTATTGATGTGGGTCAGTGTTCAATTGTACTTTTTACAGCGGATTGTATCAAGTACCTTTTGTTTTTTTTATATACAAATGGTGTGGTTTTTCTACATGTAGATAAAGACATTGAGTTTGTCTTCGACTTAGAAGTAAGACATTTGCTGGTGAGTTAAATAGGCTTGGCCCAAAGATTTGACGTCGTCTGGGCTACCGAAGGGCACATAACTTATAATGAAAAGTTGAATATAGTAATGACCAGTCGCGATTGTACATAGTTAATGTACCCGATTTCAATAAGCCAAAAGACCAGGCAAAAACACAAAAGTGGAAAAACTGTTCCAATGCTGCTGGAAAGAGGCTAATCCGACGTATTTTGTGACGAGAAATCGAATGGTGCAAACCGCGTTGCTCTCCGACCAATACTTTTGGCTGTAGCCACAAATGAATAATCAATGATGTCAAGATCACGTGCCCAGCAACGGCTCTTACTCCATGGAAACCAAGGAAATTTGCAATTTTTCAACAGCTGGAGATGCCTGGGCCCAATTGCGCATCCTTTGGCACCTTATTGATGTGGGTCAGTGTTCAATTGTACTTTTCACAGCGGATTGTATCAAGTACCTTTTGTTTTTTTTTATATACAAATGGTGTGGTTTTTCTACATGTAGATAAAGACATTGAGTTTGTCTTCGACTTAGAAGTAAGACATTTGCTGGGTGAGTTAAATGGGCTTGGCCCAAAGATTTGACGTCGTCTGGGCTACCGAAGGGCACATAACTTATAATGAAAAGTTGAATATAGTAATGACCAGTCGCGATTGTACATAGTTAATGTAGCCGATTTCAATAAGCAAAAAGAACAGGCAAAAATCCAAAAGTAGAAAAACTGTTCCAATGCTGCTGGTAAGAGGCTAATCCGACGTATTTTGTGACGAGAAATCGAATGGTGCAAACCGCGTTGCTTTCCGACCAATACTTTTGGCTGTAGCCACAAATGAATAATCAATGATGTCAAGATCACGTGCCCAGCAACGGCTCTTACTCCATGGAAACCAAGGAAATTTGCAATTTTTCAACAGCTGGAGATGCCTGGCCCAATTGCGCATCCTTTGGCACCTTATTGATGTGGGTCAGTGTTCAATTGTACTTTTTACAGCGGATTGTATCAAGTACCTTTTGTTTTTTTTATATACAAATGGTGTGGTTTTTCTACATGTAGATAAAGACATTGAGTTTGTCTTCGACTTAGAAGTAAGACATTTGCTGGGTGAGTTAAATAGGCTTGGCCCAAAGATTTGACGTCGTCTGGGCTACCGAAGGGCACATAACTTATAATGAAAAGTTGAATATAGTAATGACCAGTCGCGATTGTACATAGTTAATGTACCCGATTTCAATAAGCCAAAAGACCAGGCAAAAACACAAAAGTGGAAAAACTGTTCCAATGCTGCTGGAAAGAGGCTAATCCGACGTATTTTGTGACGAGAAATCGAATGGTGCAAACCGCGTTGCTCTCCGACCAATACTTTTGGCTGTAGCCACAAATGAATAATCAATGATGTCAAGATCACGTGCCCAGCAACGGCTCTTACTCCATGGAAACCAAGGAAATTTGCAATTTTTCAACAGCTGGAGATGCCTGGGCCCAATTGCGCATCCTTTGGCACCTTATTGATGTGGGTCAGTGTTCAATTGTACTTTTCACAGCGGATTGTATCAAGTACCTTTTGTTTTTTTTTATATACAAATGGTGTGGTTTTTCTACATGTAGATAAAGACATTGAGTTTGTCTTCGACTTAGAAGTAAGACATTTGCTGGGTGAGTTAAATGGGCTTGGCCCAAAGATTTGACGTCGTCTGGGCTACCGAAGGGCACATAACTTATAATGAAAAGTTGAATATAGTAATGACCAGTCGCGATTGTACATAGTTAATGTAGCCGATTTCAATAAGCAAAAAGAACAGGCAAAAATCCAAAAGTAGAAAAACTGTTCCAATGCTGCTGGTAAGAGGCTAATCCGACGTATTTTGTGACGAGAAATCGAATGGTGCAAACCGCGTTGCTTTCCGACCAATACTTTTGGCTGTAGCCACAAATGAATAATCAATGATGTCAAGATCACGTGCCCAGCAACGGCTCTTACTCCATGGAAACCAAGGAAATTTGCAATTTTTCAACAGCTGGAGATGCCTGGCCCAATTGCGCATCCTTTGGCACCTTATTGATGTGGGTCAGTGTTCAATTGTACTTTTTACAGCGGATTGTATCAAGTACCTTTTGTTTTTTTATATACAAATGGTGTGGTTTTTCTACATGTAGATAAAGACATTGAGTTTTTCTTCGACTTAGAAGTAAGACATTTGCTGGGTGAGTTAAATGGGCTTGGCCCAAAGATTTGACGTCGTCTGGGCTACCGAAGGGCACATAACTTATAATGAAAAGTTGAATATAGTAATGACCAGTCGCGATTGTACATAGTTAATGTACCCGATTTCAATAAGCAAAAATACCAGGCAAAAACACAAAAGTGGAAAAAACTGTTCCAATGCTGCTGGAAAGAGGCTAATCCGACGTATTTTGTGACGAGAAATCGAATGGTGCAAACCGCGTTGCTCTCCGACCAATACTTTTGGCTGTAGCCACAAATGAATAATCAATGATGTCAAGATCACGTGCCCAGCAACGGCTCTTACTCCATGGAAACCAAGGAAATTTGCAATTTTTCAACAGCTGGAGATGCCTGGCCCAATTGCGCATCCTTTGGCACCTTATTGATGTGGGCCAGTGTTCAATTGTACTTTTTACAGCGGATTGTATCAAGTACCTTTTGTTTTTTTTATATACAAATGGTGTGGTTTTTCTACATGTAGATAAAGACATTGAGTTTGTCTTCGACTTAGAAGTAAGACATTTGCTGGGTGAGTTAAATGGGCTTGGCCCAAAGATTTGACGTCGTCTGGGCTACCGAAGGGCACATAACTTATAATGAAAAGTTGAATATAGTAATGACCAGTCGCGATTGTACATAGTTAATGTACCAGATTTCAATAAGCAAAAAGACCAGGCAAAAACACAAAAGTGGAAAAACTGTTCCAATGCTGATGGAAAGAGGCTAATCCGACGTATTTTGTGACGAGAAATCGAATGGTGCAAACCGCGTTGCTCTCCGACCAATACTTTTGGCTGTAGCCACAAATGAATAATCAATGATGTCAAGATCACGTGCCCAGCAACGGCTCTTACTCCATGGAAACCAAGGAAATTTGCAATTTTTCAACAGCTGGAGATGCCTGGCCCAATTGCGCATCCTTTGGCACCTTATTGATGTGGGTCAGTGTTCAATTGTACTTTTTACAGCGGATTGTATCAAGTATCTTGTGTTTTTTTTTATATACAAATGGTGTGGTTTTTCTACATGTAGATAAACATGACTTACTTCTAAGTCGAAGAAAAACTCAATGTCTTTATCTACATGTAGAAAAACCACACCATTTGTATATAAAAAAACAAAAGGTACTTGATACAATCCGCTGTAAAAAGTACAATTGAACACTGACCCACATCAATAAGGTGCCAAAGGATGCGCAATTGGGCCAGGCATCTCCAGCTGTTGAAAAATTGCACACATTTGCTGGGTGAGTTAAATGGGCTTGGCCCAAAGATTTGACGTCGTCTGGGCTACCGAAGGGCACATAACTTATAATGAAAAGTTGAATATAGTAATGACCAGTCGCGATTGTACATAGTTAATGTACCCGATTTCAATAAGCAAAAAGACCAGGCAAAAACACATAAGTGGAAAAACTGTTCCAATGCTGCTGGAAAGAGGCTAATCCGACGTATTTTGTGACGAGAAATCGAATGGTGCAAACCGCGTTGCTCTCCGACCAATACTTTTGGCTGTAGCCACAAATGAATAATCAATGATGTCAAGATCACGTGCCCAGCAACGGCTCTTACTCCATGGAAACCAAGGAAATTTGCAATTTTTCAACAGCTGGAGATGCCTGGCCCAATTGCGCATCCTTTGGCACCTTATTGATGTGGGTCAGTGTTCAATTGTACTTTTTACAGCGGATTGTATCAAGTACCTTTTGTTTTTTTTATATACAAATGGTGTGGTTTTTCTACATGTAGATAAAGACATTGAGTTTGTCTTCGACTTAGAAGTAAGACATTTGCTGGGTCAGTTAAATGGGCTTGGCCCAAAGATTTGACGTCGTCTGGGCTACCGAAGGGCACATAACTTATAATGAAAAGTTGAATATAGTAATGACCAGTCGCGATTGCACATAGTTAATGTAGCCGATTTCAATTCGCAAAAAGACCAGGCAAAAATCCAAAAGTAGAAAAACTGTTCCAATGCTGCTGGTAAGAGGCTAATCCGACGTATTTTGTGACGAGAAATCGAATGGTGCAAACCGCGTTGCTCTCCGACCAATACTTTTGGCTGTAGCCACAAATGAATAATCAATGATGTCAAGATCACGTGCCCAGCAACGGCTCTTAATCCATGGAAACCATAGAAATTTGCAATTTTTCAACAGCTGGAGATGCCTGGCCCAATTGCGCATCTTTTGGCACCTTATTGATGTGGGTCAGTGTTCAATTGTACTTTTTACAGCAGACTGTATCAAGTACCTTGTGTTTTTTTATAAAGAAATGGTGTGGTTTTTCTACATGTAGATAAAGACATTGAGTTTGTCTTCGACTTAGGAGTAAGACATTCGCTGGGTGAGTTAAATGGGCTTGGCCCAAAGATTTGACGTCGTCTGGGCTACCGAAGGGCACATAACTTATAATGAAAAGTTGAATATAGTAATGACCAGTCGCGATTGTACATAGTTAATGTACCCGATTTCAATAAGCCAAAAGACCAGGCAAAAATCCAAAAGTGGGAAAACTGTTCCAATGCTGCTGGAAAGAGGCTAATCCGACGTATTTTGTGACGAGAAATCGAATGGTGCAAACCGCGTTGCTTTCCGACCAATACTTTTGGCTGTAGCCACAAATAAATAATCAATGATGTCAAGATCACGTGCCCAGCAACGGCTCTTACTCCATGGAAACCAAGGAAATTTGCAATTTTTCAACAGCTGGAGATGCCTGGCCCAATTGCGCATCCTTTGGCACCTTATTGATGTGGGTCAGTGTTCAATTGTACTTTTCACAGCGGATTGTATCAAGTACCTTGTGTTTTTTTTATATACAAATGGTGTGGTTTTTCTACATGTAGATAAAGACATTGAGTTTGTCTTCGACTTAGAAGTAAGATATTTGCTGGGTGAGTTAAATGGGCTTGGCCCAAAGATTTGACGTCGTCTGGGCTACCGAAGGGCACATAACTTATAATGAAAAGTTGAATATAGTAATGACCAGTCGCGATTGTACATAGTTAATGTAGCCGATTTCAATTCGCAAAAAGAACAGGCAAAAATCCAAAAGTAGAAAAACTGTTCCAATGCTGCTGGTAAGAGGCTAATCCGACGTATTTTGTGACGAGAAATCGAATGGTGCAAACCGCGTTGCTCTCCGACCAATACTTTTGGCTGTAGCCACAAATGAATAATCAATGATGTCAAGATCACGTGCCCAGCAACGGCTCTTAATCCATGGAAACCATAGAAATTTGCAATTTTTCAACAGCTGGAGATGCCTGGCCCAATTGCGCATCTTTTGGCACCTTATTGATGTGGGTCAGTGTTCAATTGTACTTTTTACAGCGGATTGTATCAAGTACCTTTTGTTTTTTTTATATACAAATGGTGTGGTTTTTCTACATGTAGATAAAGACATTGAGATTGTCTTCGACTTAGAAGTAAGACATTTGCTGGGTGAGTTAAATGGGCTTGGCCCAAAGATTTGACGTCGTCTGGGCTACCGAAGGGCACATAACTTATAATGAAAAGTTGAATATAGTAATGACCAGTCGCGATTGTACATAGTTAATGTACCCGATTTCAATTCGCAAAAAGACCAGGCAAAAATCCAAAATTAGAAAACCTGTTCCAATGCTGCTGATAAGAGGCTAATCCGACGTATTTTGTGACGAGAAATCGAATGGTGCAAACCGCGTTGCTCTCCGACCAATACTTTTGGCTGTAGCCACAAATGAATGATCAATGATGTCAAGATCACGTGCCCAGCAACGGCTCTTACTCCATGGAAACCAAGGAAATTTGCAATTTTTCAACAGCTGGAGATGCCTGGCCCAATTGCGCATCCTTTGGCACCTTATTGATGTGGGTCAGTGTTCAATTGTACTTTTTACAGCGGATTGTATCAAGTACCTTTTGTTTTTTTTTTGATATACAAATGGTGTGGTTTTTCTACATGTAGATAAAGACATTGAGTTTGTCTTCGACTTAGAAGTAAGACATTTGCTGGGTGAGTTAAATGGGCTTGGCCCAAAGATTTGACGTCGTCTGGGCTACCGAAGGGCACATAACTTATAATGAAAAGTTGAATATAGTAATGACCAGTCGCGATTGTACATAGTTAATGTAGCCGATTTCAATTCGCAAAAAGACCAGGCAAAAATCCAAAAGTAGAAAAACTGTTCCAATGCTGCTGGTAAGAGGCTAATCCGACGTATTTTGTGACGAGAAATCGAATGGTGCAAACCGCGTTGCTCTCCGACCAATACTTTTGGCTGTAGCCACAAATGAATAATCAATGATGTCAAGATCACGTGCCCAGCAACGGCTCTTAATCCATGGAAACCATAGAAATTTGCAATTTTTCAACAGCTGGAGATGCCTGGCCCAATTGCGCATCTTTTGGCACCTTATTGATGTGGGTCAGTGTTCAATTGTACTTTTTACAGCAGACTGTATCAAGTACCTTGTGTTTTTTTATAAACAAATGGTGTGGTTTTTCTACATGTAGATAAAGACATTGAGTTTGTCTTCGACTTAGGAGTAAGACATTTGCTGGGTGAGTTAAATGGGCTTGGCCCAAAGATTTGACGTCGTCTGGGCTACCGAAGGGCACATAACTTATAATGAAATGCCGAATATAGTAATGACCAGTCGCGATTGTACATAGGTAATGTAGCCGATTTCAATTAGCAAAAAGACCAGGCAAAAATCCAAAAGTAGAAAAACTGTTCCAATGCTGCTGGTAAGAGGCTAATCCGACGTATTTTGTGACGAGAAATTGAATGGTGCAAACCGCGTTGCTTTCCGACCAATGCTTTTGGCTGTAGCCACAAATGAATAATCAATGATGTCAAGATCACGTGCCCAGCAACGGCTCTTAATCCATGGAAACCATAGAAATTTGCAATTTTTCAACAGCTGGAGATGCCTGGCCCAACTGCGCATCTTTTGGCACCTTATTGATGTGGGTCAGTGTTCAATTGTACTTTTTACAGCAGACTGTATCAAGTACCTTGTGTTTTTTTGATAAACAAATGGTGTGGTTTTTCTACATGTAGATAAAGACATTGAGATTTTCTTCGACTTAGAAGTAAGACATTTGCTGGGTGAGTTAAATGGGCTTGGCCCAAAGATTTGACGTCGTCTGGGCTACCGAAGGGCACATAACTTATAATGAAAAGTTGAATATAGTAATGACCAGTCGCGATTGTACATAGTTAATGTAGCCGATTTCAATTCGCAAAAAGACCAGGCAAAAATCCAAAAGTGGAAAAACTGTTCCAATGCTGCTGGTAAGAGGCTAATCCGACGTATTTTGTGACGAGAAATCGAATGGTGCAAACCGCGTTGCTTTCCGACCAATACTTTTGGCTGTAGCCACAAATGAATAATCAATGATGTCAAGATCACGTGCCCATCAACGGCTCTTACTCCATGGAAACCAAGGAAATTTGCAATTTTTCAACAGCTGGAGATGCCTGGCCCAATTGCGCATCCTTTGGCACCTTATTGATGTGGGTCAGTGTTCAATTGTACTTTTTACAGCGGATTGTATCAAGTACCTTGTGTTTTTTTTATATACAAATGGTGTGGTTTTTCTACATGTAGATAAAGACATTGAGTTTGTCTTCGACTTAGAAGTAAGACATTTGCTGGGTGAGTTAAATGGGCTTGGCCCAAAGATTTGACGTCGTCTGGGCTACCGAAGGGCACATAACTTATAATGAAAAGTTGAATATAGTAATGACCAGTCGCGATTGTACATAGTTAATATACCCGATTTCAATAAGCAAAAAGACCAGGCAAAAACTCAAAAGTGGAAAAACTGTTCCAATGCTGCTGGAAAGAGGCTAATCCGACGTATTTTGTGACGAGAAATCGAATGGTGCAAACCGCGTTGCTCTCCGACCAATACTTTTGGCTGTAGCCACAAATGAATAATCAATGATGTCAAGATCACGTGCCCAGCAACGGCTCTTACTCCATGGAAACCAAGGAAATTTGCAATTTTTCAACAGCTGGAGATGCCTGGCCCAATTGCGCATCCTTTGGCACCTTATTGATGTGGGTCAGTGTTCAATTGTACTTTTTACAGCGGATTGTATCAAGTACCTTTTGTTTTTTTTATATACAAATGGTGTGGTTTTTCTACATGTAGATAAAGACATTGAGTTTGTCTTCGACTTAGAAGTAAGACATTTGCTGGGTGAGTTAAATGGGCTTGGCCCAAAGATTTGACGTCGTCTGGGCTACCGAAGGGCACATAACTTATAATGAAAAGTTGAATTTAGTAATGACCAGTCGCGATTGTACATAGTTAATGTAGCCGATTTCAATAAGCAAAAAGAACAGGCAAAAATCCAAAAGTAGAAAAACTGTTCCAATGCTGCTGGTAAGAGGCTAATCCGACGTATTTTGTGACGAGAAATCGAATGGTGCAAACCGCGTTGCTCTCCGACCAATACTTTTGGCTGTAGCCACAAATGAATAATCAATGACGTCAAGATCACGTGCCCAGCAACGGCTCTTACTCCATGGAAACCAAGGAAATTTGCAATTTTTCAACAGCTGGAGATGCCTGGCCCAATTGCGCATCCTTTGGCACCTTATTGATGTGGGTCAGTGTTCAATTGTACTTTTTACAGATACAGATATACAAATGGTGTGGTTTTTCTACATGTAGATAAAGACATTGAGATTTTCTTCGACTTAGAAGTAAGACATTTGCTGGGTGAGTTAAATGGGCTTGGCCCAAAGATTTGACGTCGTCTGGGCTACCGAAGGGCACATAACTTATAATGAAAAGTTGAATATATTATTATTGATGTGGGTCAGTGTTCAATTGTACTTTTTACAGCGGATTGTATCAAGTACCTTTTGTTTTTTTTATATACAAATGGTGTGGTTTTTCTACATGTAGATAAAGACATTGAGTTTGTCTTCGACTTAGAAGTAAGACATTTGCTGGGTGAGTTAAATGGGCTTGGCCCAAAGATTTGACGTCGTCTGGGCTACCGAAGGGCACATAACTTATAATGAAAAGTTGAATATAGTAATGACCAGTCGCGATTGTACATAGTTAATGTACCCGATTTCAATAAGCAAAAAGACCAGGCAAAAACACAAAAGTGGAAAAACTGTTCCAATGCTGCTGGTAAGAGGCTAATCCGACGTATTTTGTGACGAGAAATTGAATGGTGCAAACCGCGTTGCTTTCCGACCAATGCTTTTGGCTGTAGCCACAAATGAATAATCAATGATGTCAAGATCACGTGCCCAGCAACGGCTCTTAATCCATGGAAACCATAGAAATTTGCAATTTTTCAACAGCTGGAGATGCCTGGCCCAACTGCGCATCTTTTGGCACCTTATTGATGTGGGTCAGTGTTCAATTGTACTTTTTACAGCAGACTGTATCAAGTACCTTGTGTTTTTTTGATAAACAAATGGTGTGGTTTTTCTACATGTAGATAAAGACATTGAGATTTTCTTCGACTTAGAAGTAAGACATTTGCTGGGTGAGTTAAATGGGCTTGGCCCAAAGATTTGACGTCGTCTGGGCTACCGAAGGGCACATAACTTATAATGAAAAGTTGAATATAGTAATGACCAGTCGCGATTGTACATAGTTAATGTAGCCGATTTCAATTCGCAAAAAGACCAGGCAAAAATCCAAAAGTGGAAAAACTGTTCCAATGCTGCTGGTAAGAGGCTAATCCGACGTATTTTGTGACGAGAAATCGAATGGTGCAAACCGCGTTGCTTTCCGACCAATACTTTTGGCTGTAGCCACAAATGAATAATCAATGATGTCAAGATCACGTGCCCATCAACGGCTCTTACTCCATGGAAACCAAGGAAATTTGCAATTTTTCAACAGCTGGAGATGCCTGGCCCAATTGCGCATCCTTTGGCACCTTATTGATGTGGGTCAGTGTTCAATTGTACTTTTTACAGCGGATTGTATCAAGTACCTTGTGTTTTTTTTATATACAAATGGTGTGGTTTTTCTACATGTAGATAAAGACATTGAGTTTGTCTTCGACTTAGAAGTAAGACATTTGCTGGGTGAGTTAAATGGGCTTGGCCCAAAGATTTGACGTCGTCTGGGCTACCGAAGGGCACATAACTTATAATGAAAAGTTGAATATAGTAATGACCAGTCGCGATTGTACATAGTTAATATACCCGATTTCAATAAGCAAAAAGACCAGGCAAAAACTCAAAAGTGGAAAAACTGTTCCAATGCTGCTGGAAAGAGGCTAATCCGACGTATTTTGTGACGAGAAATCGAATGGTGCAAACCGCGTTGCTCTCCGACCAATACTTTTGGCTGTAGCCACAAATGAATAATCAATGATGTCAAGATCACGTGCCCAGCAACGGCTCTTACTCCATGGAAACCAAGGAAATTTGCAATTTTTCAACAGCTGGAGATGCCTGGCCCAATTGCGCATCCTTTGGCACCTTATTGATGTGGGTCAGTGTTCAATTGTACTTTTTACAGCGGATTGTATCAAGTACCTTTTGTTTTTTTTATATACAAATGGTGTGGTTTTTCTACATGTAGATAAAGACATTGAGTTTGTCTTCGACTTAGAAGTAAGACATTTGCTGGGTGAGTTAAATGGGCTTGGCCCAAAGATTTGACGTCGTCTGGGCTACCGAAGGGCACATAACTTATAATGAAAAGTTGAATTTAGTAATGACCAGTCGCGATTGTACATAGTTAATGTAGCCGATTTCAATAAGCAAAAAGAACAGGCAAAAATCCAAAAGTAGAAAAACTGTTCCAATGCTGCTGGTAAGAGGCTAATCCGACGTATTTTGTGACGAGAAATCGAATGGTGCAAACCGCGTTGCTCTCCGACCAATACTTTTGGCTGTAGCCACAAATGAATAATCAATGACGTCAAGATCACGTGCCCAGCAACGGCTCTTACTCCATGGAAACCAAGGAAATTTGCAATTTTTTCAACAGCTGGAGATGCCTGGCCCAATTGCGCATCCTTTGGCACCTTATTGATGTGGGTCAGTGTTCAATTGTACTTTTTACAGATACAGATATACAAATGGTGTGGTTTTTCTACATGTAGATAAAGACATTGAGATTTTCTTCGACTTAGAAGTAAGACATTTGCTGGGTGAGTTAAATGGGCTTGGCCCAAAGATTTGACGTCGTCTGGGCTACCGAAGGGCACATAACTTATAATGAAAAGTTGAATATATTATTATTGATGTGGGTCAGTGTTCAATTGTACTTTTTACAGCGGATTGTATCAAGTACCTTTTGTTTTTTTTATATACAAATGGTGTGGTTTTTCTACATGTAGATAAAGACATTGAGTTTGTCTTCGACTTAGAAGTAAGACATTTGCTGGGTGAGTTAAATGGGCTTGGCCCAAAGATTTGACGTCGTCTGGGCTACCGAAGGGCACATAACTTATAATGAAAAGTTGAATATAGTAATGACCAGTCGCGATTGTACATAGTTAATGTACCCGATTTCAATAAGCAAAAAGACCAGGCAAAAACACAAAAGTGGAAAAAACTGTTCCAATGCTGCTGGTAAGAGGCTAATCCGACGTATTTTGTGACGAGAAATCGAATGGTGCAAACCGCGTTTGCTCTCCGACCAATACTTTTGGCTGTAGCCACAAATGAATAATCAATGATGTCAAGATCACGTGCCCAGCAACGGCTCTTACTCCATGGAAACCAAGGAAATTTGCAATTTTTCAACAGCTGGAGATGCCCTGGCCCAATTGCGCATCCTTTGGCACCTTATTGATGTGGGTCAGTGTTCAATTGTACTTTTTACAGCGGATTGTATCAAGTACCTTTTGTTTTTTTTTATATACAAATGGTGTGGTTTTTCTACATGTAGATAAAGACATTGAGTTTGTCTTCGACTTAGAAGTAAGACATTTGCTGGGTGAGTTAAATGGGCTTGGCCCAAAGATTTGACGTCGTCTGGGCTACCGAAGGGCACATAACTTATAATGAAAAGTTGAATTTAGTAATGACCAGTCGCGATTGTACATAGTTAATGTAGCCGATTTCAATAAGCAAAAAGAACAGGCAAAAAATCCAAAAGTAGAAAAACTGTTCCAATGCTGCTGGTAAGAGGCTAATCCGACGTATTTTGTGACGAGAAATCGAATGGTGCAAACCGCGTTGCTCTCCGACCAATACTTTTGGGCTTTAGCCACAAATGAATAATCAATGATGTCAAGATCACGTGCCCAGCAACGGCTCTTACTCCATGGAAACCAAGGAAATTTGCAATTTTTCAACAGCTGGAGATGCCTGGCCCAATTGCGCATCCTTTGGCACCTTATTGATGTGGGTCAGTGTTCAATTGTACTTTTTACAGCGGATTGTATCAAGTACCTTTTGTTTTTTTTATATACAAATGGTGTGGTTTTTCTACATGTAGATAAAGACATTGAGTTTGTCTTCGACTTAGAAGTAAGACATTTGCTGGGTGAGTTAAATGGCTTGGCCCAAAGATTTGACGTCGTCTGGGCTACCGAAGGGCACATAACTTATAATGAAAAGTCAAATATAGTAATGACCAGTCGCGATTGTACATAGTTAATGTAGCCGATTTCAATTCGCAAAAAGAACAGGCAAAAATCCAAAGTAGAAAAACTGTTCCAATGCTGCTGGTAAGAGGCTAATCCGACGTATTTTTGTGACGAGAAATCGAATGGTGCAAACCGCGTTGCTCTCCGACCAATACTTTTGGCTGTAGCCACAAATGAATAATCAATGATGTCAAGATCACGTGCCCAGCAACGGCTCTTACTCCATGGAAACCAAGGAAATTTGCAATTTTTCAACAGCTGGAGATGCCTGGCCCAATTGCGCATCCTTTGGCACCTTATTGATGTGGGTCAGTGTTCAATTGTACTTTTTACAGCGGATTGTATCAAGTACCTTTTGTTTTTTTTTGATATACAAATGGTGTGGTTTTTCTGTATGTAGATAAAGACATTGAGTTTTTCTTCGACTTAGAAGTAAGACATTTGCTGGGTGAGTTAAATGGGCTTGGCCCAAAGATTTGACGTCGTCTGGGCTACCGAAGGGCACATAACTTATAATGAAAAGTTGAATATAGTAATGACCAGTCGCGATTGTACATAGTTAATGTAGCCGATTTCAATTCGCAAAAAGAACAGGCAAAAATCCAAAAGTGGAAAAACTGTTCCAATGCTGCTGGTAAGAGGCTAATCCGACGTATTTTGTGACGAGAAATCGAATGGTGCAAACCGCGTTGCTTTCCGACCAATACTTTTGGCTGTAGCCACAAATGAATAATCAATGATGTCAAGATCACGTGCCCAGCAACGGCTCTTACTCCATGGAAACCAAGGAAATTTGCAATTTTTCAACAGCTGGAGATGCCTGGCCCAATTGCGCATCCTTTGGCACCTTATTGATGTGGGTCAGTGTTCAATTGTACTTTTTACAGCGGATTGTATCAAGTACCTTGTGTTTTTTTTATATACAAATGGTGTGGTTTTTCTACATGTAGATAAAGACATTGAGTTTGTCTTCGACTTAGAAGTAAGACATTTGCTGGGTGAGTTAAATGGGCTTGGCCCAAAGATTTGACGTCGTCTGGGCTACCGAAGGGCACATAACTTATAATGAAAAGTTGAATATAGTAATGACCAGTCGCGATTGTACATAGTTAATGTACCCGATTTCAATAAGCAAAAAGACCAGGCAAAAACACAAAAGTGGAAAAACTGTTCCAATGCTGCTGGAAAGAGGCTAATCCGACGTATTTTGTGACGAGAAATCGAATGGTGCAAACCGCGTTGCTCTCCGACCAATACTTTTGGCTGTAGCCACAAATGAATAATCAATGATGTCAAGATCACGTGCCCAGCAACGGCTCTTACTCCATGGAAACCAAGGAAATTTGCAATTTTTCAACAGCTGGAGATGCCTGGCCCAATTGCGCATCTTTTGGCACCTTATTGATGTGGGTCAGTGTTCAATTGTACTTTTTACAGCAGACTGTATCAAGTACCTTGTGTTTTTTTATAAAGAAATGGTGTGGTTTTTCTACATGTAGATAAAGACATTGAGTTTGTCTTCGACTTAGGAGAAAGACATTCGCTGGGTGAGTTAAATGGGCTTGGCCCAAAGATTTGACGTCGTCTGGGCTACCGAAGGGCACATAACTTATAATGAAAAGTTGAATATAGTAATGACCAGTCGCGATTGTACATAGTTAATGTAGCCGATTTCAATAAGCCAAAAGACCAGGCAAAAATCCAAAAGTGGGAAAACTGTTCCAATGCTGCTGGAAAGAGGCTAATCCGACGTATTTTGTGACGAGAAATCGAATGGTGCAAACCGCGTTGCTTTCCGACCAATACTTTTGGCTGTAGCCACAAATGAATAATCAATGATGTCAAGATCACGTGCCCAGCAACGGCTCTTACTCCATGGAAACCAAGGAAATTTGCAATTTTTCAACAGCTGGAGATGCCTGGCCCAATTGCGCATCCTTTGGCACCTTATTGATGTGGGTCAGTGTTCAATTGTACTTTTCACAGCGGATTGTATCAAGTACCTTTTGTTTTTTTTATATACAAATGGTGTGGTTTTTCTACATGTAGATAAAGACATTGAGTTTGTCTTCGACTTAGAAGTAAGATATTTGCTGGGTGAGTTAAATGGGCTTGGCCCAAAGATTTGACGTCGTCTGGGCTACCGAAGGGCACATAACTTATAATGAAAAGTTGAATATAGTAATGACCAGTCGCGATTGTACATAGTTAATGTAGCCGATTTCAATTCGCAAAAAGAACAGGCAAAAATCCAAAAGTAGAAAAACTGTTCCAATGCTGCTGGTAAGAGGCTAATCCGACGTATTTTGTGACGAGAAATCGAATGGTGCAAACCGCGTTGCTCTCCGACCAATACTTTTGGCTGTAGCCACAAATGAATAATCAATGATGTCAAGATCACGTGCCCAGCAACGGGCTCTTAATCCATGGAAACCATAGAAATTTGCAATTTTTCAACAGCTGGAGATGCCTGGCCCAATTGCGCATCTTTTGGCACCTTATTGATGTGGGTCAGTGTTCAATTGTACTTTTTACAGCGGATTGTATCAAGTACCTTTTGTTTTTTTATATACAAATGGTGTGGTTTTTCTACATGTAGATAAAGACATTGAGATTGTCTTCGACTTAGAAGTAAGACATTTGCTGGGTGAGTTAAATGGGCTTGGCCCAAAGATTTGACGTCGTCTGGGCTACCGAAGGGCACATAACTTATAATGAAAAGTTGAATATAGTAATGACCAGTCGCGATTGTACATAGTTAATGTACCCGATTTCAATTCGCAAAAAGACCAGGCAAAATCCAAAATTAGAAAACCTGTTCCAATGCTGCTGATAAGAGGCTAATCCGACGTATTTTGTGACGAGAAATCGAATGGTGCAAACCGCGTTGCTCTCCGACCAATACTTTTGGCTGTAGCCACAAATGAATGATCAATGATGTCAAGATCACGTGCCCAGCAACGGCTCTTACTCCATGGAAACCAAGGAAATTTGCAATTTTTCAACAGCTGGAGATGCCTGGCCCAATTGCGCATCCTTTGGCACCTTATTGATGTGGGTCAGTGTTCAATTGTACTTTTTACAGCGGATTGTATCAAGTACCTTTTGTTTTTTTTTGATATACAAATGGTGTGGTTTTTCTACATGTAGATAAAGACATTGAGTTTGTCTTCGACTAGAAGTAAGACATTTGCTGGGTGAGTTAAATGGGCTTGGCCCAAAGATTTGACGTCGTCTGGGCTACCGAAGGGCACATAACTTATAATGAAAAGTTGAATATAGTAATGACCAGTCGCGATTGTACATAGTTAATGTACCCGATTCAATTCGCAAAAAGACCAGGCAAAAATCCAAAAGTAAAAAAACTGTTCAATGCTGCTGGTAAGAGGCTAATCCGACGTATTTTGTGACGAGAAATCGAATGGTGCAAACCGCGTTGCTCTCCGACCAATACTTTTGGCTGTAGCACAAATGAATAATCAATGATGTCAAGATCACGTGCCCAGCAACGGCTCTTAATCCATGGAAACCATAGAAATTTGCAATTTTTCAACAGCTGGAGATGCCTGGCCCAATTGCGCATCTTTTGGCACCTTATTGATGTGGGTCAGTGTTCAATTGTACTTTTTACAGCAGACTGTATCAAGTACCTTGTGTTTTTTTATAAACAAATGTGTGGTTTTTCTACATGTAGATAAAGACATTGAGTTTGTCTTCGACTTAGGAGTAAGACATTTGCTGGGTGAGTTAAATGGGCTTGGCCCAAAGTTTGACGTCGTCTGGGCTACCGAAGGGCACATAACTTATAATGAAATGCCGAATATAGTAATGACCAGTCGCGATTGTACATAGTTAATGTAGCCGATTTCAATTAGCAAAAAGACCAGGCAAAAATCCAAAAGTAGAAAAACTGTTCCAATGCTGCTGGTAAGAGGCTAATCCGACGTATTTTGTGACGAGAAATTGAATGGTGCAAACCGCGTTGCTTTCCGACCAATGCTTTTGGCTGTAGCCACAAATGAATAATCAATGATGTCAAGATCACGTGCCCAGCAACGGCTCTTACTCCATGGAAACCAAGGAAATTTGCAATTTTTCAACAGCTGGAGATGCCTGGCCCAATTGCGCATCCTTTGGCACCTTATTGATGTGGGTCAGTGTTCAATTGTACTTTTCACAGCGGATTGTATCAAGTACCTTTTGTTTTTTTATATACAAATGGTGTGGTTTTTCTACATGTAGATAAAGACATTGAGTTTGTCTTCGACTTAGAAGTAAGATATTTGCTGGGTGAGTTAAATGGGCTTGGCCCAAAGATTTGACGTCGTCTGGGCTACCGAAGGGCACATAACTTATAATGAAAAGTTGAATATAGTAATGACCAGTCGCGATTGTACATAGTTAATGTAGCCGATTTCAATTCGCAAAAAGACCAGGCAAAAATCCAAAAGTGGAAAAACTGTTCCAATGCTGCTGGTAAGAGGCTAATCCCACGTATTTTGTGACGAGAAATCGAATGGTGCAAACCGCGTTGCTTTCCGACCAATACTTTTGGCTGTAGCCACAAATGAATAATCAATGATGTCAAGATCACGTGCCCATCAACGGCTCTTACTCCATGGAAACCAAGGAAATTTGCAATTTTTCAACAGCTGGAGATGCCTGGCCCAATTGCGCATCCTTTGGCACCTTATTGATGTGGGTCAGTGTTCAATTGTACTTTTTACAGCGGATTGTATCAAGTACCTTGTGTTTTTTTTATATACAAATGGTGTGGTTTTTCTACATGTAGATAAAGACATTGAGTTTGTCTTCGACTTAGAAGTAAGACATTTGCTGGGTGAGTTAAATGGGCTTGGCCAAAGATTTGACGTCGTCTGGGCTACCGAAGGGCACATAACTTATAATAAAAAGTTGAATATAGTAATGACCAGTCGCGATTGTACATAGTTAATGTAGCCGATTTCAATAAGCAAAAAGAACAGGCAAAAACACAAAAGTGGAAAAACTGTTCCAATGCTGCTGGTAAGAGGCTAATCCGACGTATTTTGTGACGAGAAATCGAATGGTGCAAACCGCGTTGCTTTCCGACCAATACTTTTGGCTGTAGCCACAAATGAATAATCAATGATGTCAAGATCACGTGCCCATCAACGGCTCTTACTCCATGGAAACCAAGGAAATTTGCAATTTTTCAACAGCTGGAGATGCCTGGCCCAATTGCGCATCCTTTGGCACCTTATTGATGTGGGTCAGTGTTCAATTGTACTTTTTACAGCGGATTGTATCAACTACCTTGTGTTTTTTTTATATACAAATGGTGTGGTTTTTCTACATGTAGATAAAGACATTGAGTTTGTCTTCGACTTAGAAGTAAGACATTTGCTGGGTGAGTTAAATGGGCTTGGCCCAAAGATTTGACGTCGTCTGGGCTACCGAAGGGCACATAACTTATAATGAAAAGTTGAATATAGTAATGACCAGTCGCGATTGTACATAGTTAATGTACCCGATTTCAATAAGCAAAAAGACCAGGCAAAAACACAAAAGTGGAAAAAACTGTTCCAATGCTGCTGGAAAGAGGCTAATCCGACGTATTTTGTGACGAGAAATCGAATGGTGCAAACCGCGTTGCTCTCCGACCAATACTTTTGGCTGTAGCCACAAATGAATAATCAATGATGTCAAGATCACGTGCCCAGCAACGGCTCTTACTCCATGGAAACCAAGGAAATTTGCAATTTTTCAACAGCTGGAGATGCCTGACCCAATTGCACATCCGTTGGCACCTTATTGATGTGGGTCAGTGTTCAATTGTACTTTTTACAGCGGATTGTATCAAGTACCTTTTGTTTTTTTTATATACAAATGGTGTGGTTTTTCTACATGTAGATAAAGACATTGAGTTTGTCTTCGACTTAGAAGTAAGACATTTGCTGGGTGAGTTAAATGGGCTTGGCCCAAAGATTTGACGTCGTCTGGGCTACCGAAGGGCACATAACTTATAATGAAAAGTTGAATTTAGTAATGACCAGTCGCGATTGTACATAGTTAATGTAGCCGATTTCAATAAGCAAAAAGAACAGGCAAAAATCCAAAAGTAGAAAAACTGTTCCAATGCTGCTGGTAAGAGGCTAATCCGACGTATTTTGTGACGAGAAATCGAATGGTGCAAACCGCGTTGCTCTCCGAACAATACTTTTGGCTGTAGCCACAAATGAATAATCAATGATGTCAAGATCACGTGCCCAGCAACGGCTCTTACTCCATGGAAACCAAGGAAATTTGCAATTTTTCAACAGCTGGAGATGCCTGGCCCAATTGCGCATCCTTTGGCACCTTATTGATGTGGGTCAGTGTTCAATTGTACTTTTTACAGCGGATTGTATCAAGTACCTTTTGTTTTTTTTGATATACAAATGGTGTGGTTTTTCTACATGTAGATAAAGACATTGAGATTTTCTTCGACTTAGAAGTAAGACATTTGCTGGGTGAGTTAAATGGGCTTGGCCCAAAGATTTGACGTCGTCTGGGCTACCGAAGGGCACATAACTTATAATGAAAAGTTGAATATAGTAATGACCAGTCGCGATTGTACATAGTTAATGTAGCCGATTTCAATTCGCAAAAAGAACAGGCAAAAATCCAAAAGTGGAAAAACTGTTCCAATGCTGCTGGTAAGAGGCTAATCCGACGTATTTTGTGACGAGAAATCGAATGGTGCAAACCGCGTTGCTTTCCGACCAATACTTTTGGCTGTAGCCACAAATGAATAATCAATGATGTCAAGATCACGTGCCCAGCAACGGCTCTTACTCCATGGAAACCAAGGAAATTTGCAATTTTTCAACAGCTGGAGATGCCTGGCCCAATTGCGCATCCTTTGGCACCTTATTGATGTGGGTCAGTGTTCAATTGTACTTTTTACAGCGGATTGTATCAAGTACCTTTTGTTTTTTTTATATACAAATGGTGTGGTTTTTCTACATGTAGATAAAGACATTGAGTTTGTCTTCGACTTAGAAGTAAGACATTTGCTGGGTGAGTTAAATGGGCTTGGCCCAAAGATTTGACGTCGTCTGGGCTACCGAAGGGCACATAACTTATAATGAAAAGTTGAATATAGTAATGACCAGTCGCGATTGTACATAGTTAATGTACCCGATTTCAATAAGCAAAAAAGACCAGGCAAAAACACAAAAGTGGAAAAAACTGTTCCAATGCTGTTGGAAAGAGGCTAATCCGACGTATTTTGTGACGAGAAATCGAATGGTGCAAACCGCGTTGCTCTCCGACCAATACTTTTGGCTGTAGCCACAAATGAATAATCAATGATGTCAAGATCACGTGCCCAGCAACGGCTCTTACTCCATGGAAACCAAGGAAATTTGCAATTTTTCAACAGCTGGAGATGCCTGGCCCAATTGCGCATCCTTTGGCACCTTATTGATGTGGGTCAGTGTTCAATTGTACTTTTTACAGCGGATTGTATCAAGTACCTTTTGTTTTTTTTATATACAAATGGTGTGGTTTTTCTACATGTAGATAAAGACATTGAGTTTGTCTTCGACTTAGAAGTAAGACATTTGCTGGGTGAGTTAAATGGGCTTGGCCCAAAGATTTGACGTCGTCTGGGCTACCGAAGGGCACATAACTTATAATGAAAAGTTGAATATAGTAATGACCAGTCGCGATTGTACATAGTTAATGTACCCGATTTCAATAAGCAAAAAGACCAGGCAAAAACACAAAAGTGGAAAAACTGTTCCAATGCTGCTGGTAAGAGGCTAATCCGACGTATTTTGTGACGAGAAATCGAATGGTGCAAACCGCGTTGCTCTCCGACCAATACTTTTGGCTGTAGCCACAAATGAATAATCAATGATGTCAAGATCACGTGCCCAGCAACGGCTCTTACTCCATGGAAACCAAGGAAATTTGCAATTTTTCAACAGCTGGAGATGCCTGGCCCAATTGCGCATCCTTTGGCACCTTATTGATGTGGGTCAGTGTTCAATTGTACTTTTTACAGCGGATTGTATCAAGTACCTTTTGTTTTTTTTATATACAAATGGTGTGGTTTTTCTACATGTAGATAAAGACATTGAGTTTGTCTTCGACTTAGAAGTAAGACATTTGCTGGGTGAGTTAAATGGGCTTGGCCCAAAGATTTGACGTCGTCTGGGCTACCGAAGGGCACATAACTTATAATGAAAAGTTGAATATAGTAATGACCAGTCGCGATTGTACATAGTTAATGTACTCGATTTCAATAAGCAAAAAGACCAGGCAAAAACACAAAAGTGGAAAAACTGTTCCAATGCTGCTGGTAAGAGGCTAATCCGACGTATTTTGTGACGAGAAATCGAATGGTGCAAACCGCGTTGCTCTCCGACCAATACTTTTGGCTGTAGCCACAAATGAATAATCAATGATGTCAAGATCACGTGCCCAGCAACGGCTCTTACTCCATGGAAACCAAGGAAATTTGCAATTTTTCAACAGCTGGAGATGCCTGGCCCAATTGCGCATCCTTTGGCACCTTATTGATGTGGGTCAGTGTTCAATTGTACTTTTTACAGCGGATTGTATCAAGTACCTTTTGTTTTTTTTATATACAAATGGTGTGGTTTTTCTACATGTAGATAAAGACATTGAGTTTGTCTTCGACTTAGAAGTAAGACATTTGCTGGGTGAGTTAAATGGGCTTGGCCCAAAGATTTGACGTCGTCTGGGCTACCGAAGGGCACATAACTTATAATGAAAAGTTGAATTTAGTAATGACCAGTCGCGATTGTACATAGTTAATGTAGCCGATTTCAATAAGCAAAAAGAACAGGCAAAAATCCAAAAGTAGAAAAACTGTTCCAATGCTGCTGGTAAGAGGCTAATCCGACGTATTTTGTGACGAGAAATCGAATGGTGCAAACCGCGTTGCTCTCCGACCAATACTTTTGGCTGTAGCCACAAATGAATAATCAATGATGTCAAGATCACGTGCCCAGCAACGGCTCTTACTCCATGGAAACCAAGGAAATTTGCAATTTTTCAACAGCTGGAGATGCCTGGCCCAATTGCGCATCCTTTGGCACCTTATTGATGTGGGTCAGTGTTCAATTGTACTTTTTACAGCGGATTGTATCAAGTACCTTTTGTTTTTTTTATATACAAATGGTGTGGTTTTTCTACATGTAGATAAAGACATTGAGTTTGTCTTCGACTTAGAAGTAAGACATTTGCTGGGTGAGTTAAATGGGCTTGGCCCAAAGATTTGACGTCGTCTGGGCTACCGAAGGGCACATAACTTATAATGAAAAGTTAAATATAGTAATGACCAGTCGCGATTGTACATAGTTAATGTAGCCGATTTCAATTCGCAAAAAGACCAGGCAAAAATCCAAAAGTAGAAAAACTGTTCCAATGCTGCTGGTAAGAGGCTAATCCGACGTATTTTGTGACGAGAAATCGAATGGTGCAAACCGCGTTGCTCTCCGACCAATACTTTTGGCTGTAGCCACAAATGAATAATCAATGATGTCAAGATCACATGCCCAGCAACGGCTCTTACTCCATGAAACCAAGGAAATTTGCAATTTTTCAACAGCTGGAGATGCCTGGCCCAATTGCGCATCCTTTGGCACCTTATTGATGTGGGTCAGTGTTCAATTGTACTTTTTACAGCGGATTGTATCAAGTACCTTTTGTTTTTTTTTGATATACAAATGGTGTGGTTTTTCTACATGTAGATAAAGACATTGAGTTTGTCTTCGACTTAGAAGTAAGACATTTGCTGGGTGAGTTAAATGGGCTTGGCCCAAAGATTTGACGTCGTCTGGGCTACCGAAGGGCACATAACTTATAATGAAAAGTTGAATATAGTAATGACCAGTCGCGATTGTACATAGTTAATGTACCCGATTTCAATAAGCAAAAAGACCAGGCAAAAACACAAAAGTGGAAAAACTGTTCCAATGCTGTTGGAAAGAGGCTAATCCGACGTATTTTGTGACGAGAAATCGAATGGTGCAAACCGCGTTGCTCTCCGACCAATACTTTTGGCTGTAGCACAAATGAATAATCAATGATGTCAAGATCACGTGCCCAGCAACGGCTCTTACTCCATGGAAACCAAGGAAATTTGCAATTTTTCAACAGCTGGAGATGCCTGGCCCAATTGCGCATCCTTTGGCACCTTATTGATGTGGGTCAGTGTTCAATTGTACTTTTTACAGCGGATTGTATCAAGTACCTTTTGTTTTTTTGATATACAAATGGTGTGGTTTTTCTACATGTAGATAAAGACATTGAGTTTGTCTTCGACTTAGAAGTAAGACATTTGCTGGGTGAGTTAAATGGGCTTGGCCCAAAGATTTGACGTCGTCTGGGCTACCGAAGGGCACATAACTTATAATGAAAAGTTGAATATAGTAATGACCAGTCGCGATTGTACATAGTTAATGTACCCGATTTCAATAAGCAAAAAGACCAGGCAAAAACACAAAAGTGGAAAAACTGTTCCAATGCTGCTGGAAAGAGGCTAATCCGACGTATTTTGTGACGAGAAATCGAATGGTGCAAACCGCGTTGCTCTCCGACCAATACTTTTGGCTGTAGCCACAAATGAATAATCAATGATGTCAAGATCACGTGCCCAGCAACGGCTCTTACTCCATGGAAACCAAGGAAATTTGCAATTTTTCAACAGCTGGAGATGCCTGGCCCAATTGCGCATCCTTTGGCACCTTATTGATGTGGGTCAGTGTTCAATTGTACTTTTTACAGCGGATTGTATCAAGTACCTTTTGTTTTTTTGATATACAAATGGTGTGGTTTTTTCTACATGTAGATAAAGACATTGAGTTTGTCTTCGACTTAGAAGTAAGACATTTGCTGGGTGAGTTAAATGGGCTTGGCCCAAAGATTTGACGTCGTCTGGGCTACCGAAGGGCACATAACTTATAATGAAAAGTTGAATTATAGTAATGACCAGTCGCGATTGTACATAGTTAATGTACCCGATTTCAATAAGCAAAAAGACCAGGCAAAAACACAAA
This sequence comes from Liolophura sinensis, assembly GCF_032854445.1. Classification (NCBI taxonomy): domain Eukaryota; kingdom Metazoa; phylum Mollusca; class Polyplacophora; order Chitonida; family Chitonidae; genus Liolophura; species Liolophura sinensis. The sequence goes on from NW_027018006.1 coordinate 124,091, forward strand.
AGTGGAAAAACTGTTCCAATGCTGCTGGAAAGAGGCTAATCCGACGTATTTTGTGACGAGAAATCGAATGGTGCAAACCGCGTTGCTCTCCGACCAATACTTTTGGCTGTAGCCACAAATGAATAATCAATGATGTCAAGATCACGTGCCCAGCAACGGCTCTTACTCCATGGAAACCAAGGAAATTTGCAATTTTTCAACAGCTGGAGATGCCTGGCCCAATTGCGCATCCTTTGGCACCTTATTGATGTGGGTCAGTGTTCAATTGTACTTTTTACAGCGGATTGTATCAAGTACCTTTTGTTTTTTTTATATACAAATGTGTGGTTTTTCTACATGTAGATAAAGACATTGAGTTTGTCTTCGACTTAGAAGTAAGACATTTGCTGGGTGAGTCAAATGGGCTTGGCCCAAAGATTTGACGTCGTCTGGGCTACCGAAGGGCACATAACTTATAATGAAAATTTGAATATAGTAATGACCAGTCGCGATTGTACATAGTTAATGTACCCTATTTCAATAAGCAAAAAGACCAGGCAAAAACACAAAAGTGGAAAAACTGTTCCAATGCTGCTGGAAAGAGGCTAATCCGACGTATTTTGTGACGAGAAATCGAATGGTGCAAACCGCGTTGCTCTCCGACCAATACTTTTGGCTGTAGCCACAAATGAATAATCAATGATGTCAAGATCACATGCCCAGCAACGGCTCTTACTCCATGGAAACCAAGGAAATTTGCAATTTTTCAACAGCTGGAGATGCCTGGCCCAATTGCGCATCCTTTGGCACCTTATTGATGTGGGTCAGTGTTCAATTGTACTTTTTACAGCGGATTGTATCAAGTACCTTTTGTTTTTTTTATATACAAATGGTGTGTTTTTCTACATGTAGATAAAGACATTGAGATTGTCTTCGACTTAGAAGTAAGACATTTGCTGGGTGAGTTAAATGGGCTTGGCCCAAAGACTTGACGTCGTCTGGGCTACCGAAGGGCACATAACTTATAATGAAAAGTTGAATATAGTAATGACCAGTCGCGATTGTACATAGTTAATGTAGCCGATTTCAATTCGCAAAAAGAACAGGCAAAAATCCAAAAGTAGAAAAACTGTTCCAATGCTGCTGGTAAGAGGCTAATCCGACGTATTTTGTGACGAGAAATCGAATGGTGCAAACCGCGTTGCTCTCCGACCAATACTTTTGGCTGTAGCCACAAATGAATAATCAATGATGTCAAGATCACGTGCCCAGCAACGGCTCTTACTCTATGGAAACAGGAAATTGCAATTTTTCAACACCTGGAGATGCCTGACCCATTTGCGCATCTTTTGGCACCTTATTGATGTGGGTCAGTGTTCAATTGTACTTTTTACAGCGGATTGTATCAAGTACCTTTGTTTTTTTTATATACAAATGGTGTGGTTTTTCTACATGTAGATAAAGACATTGAGTTTGTCTTCGACTTAGAAGTAAGACATTTGCTGGGTGAGTCAAATGGGCTTGGCCCAAAGATTTGACGTCGTCTGGGCTACCGAAGGGCACATAACTTATAATGAAAATTTGAATATAGTAATGACCAGTCGCGATTGTACATAGTTAATGTACCCTATTTCAATAAGCAAAAAGACCAGGCAAAAACACAAAAGTGGAAAAACTGTTCCAATGCTGCTGGAAAGAGGCTAATCCGACGTATTTTGTGACGAGAAATCGAATGGTGCAAACCGCGTTGCTCTCCGACCAATACTTTTGGCTGTAGCCACAAATGAATAATCAATGATGTCAAGATCACATGCCCAGCAACGGCTCTTACTCCATGGAAACCAAGGAAATTTGCAATTTTTCAACAGCTGGAGATGCCTGGCCCAATTGCGCATCCTTTGGCACCTTATTGATGTGGGTCAGTGTTCAATTGTACTTTTTACAGCGGATTGTATCAAGTACCTTTTGTTTTTTTTATATACAAATGGTGTGGTTTTTCTACATGTAGATAAAGACATTGAGATTGTCTTCGACTTAGAAGTAAGACATTTGCTGGGTGAGTTAAATGGGCTTGGCCCAAAGATTTGACGTCGTCTGGGCTACCGAAGGGCACATAACTTATAATGAAAAGTTGAATATAGTAATGACCAGTCGCGATTGTACATAGTTAATGTAGCCGATTTCAATTCGCAAAAAGAACAGGCAAAAATCCAAAAGTAGAAAAACTGTTCCAATGCTGCTGGTAAGAGGCTAATCCGACGTATTTTGTGACGAGAAATCGAATGGTGCAAACCGCGTTGCTCTCCGACCAATACTTTTGGCTGTAGCCACAAATGAATAATCAATGATGTCAAGATCACGTGCCCAGCAACGGCTCTTACTCTATGGAAACCAAGGAAATTTGCAATTTTTCAACACCTGGAGATGCCTGACCCATTTGCGCATCTTTTGGCACCTTATTGATGTGGGTCAGTGTTCAATTGTACTTTTTACAGCGGATTGTATCAAGTACCATTTGTTTTTTTTGATATACAAATGGTGTGGTTTTTCTACATGTAGATTAAGACATTGAGGATTTCTTCGACTTAGAAGTAAGACATTTGCTGGGTGAGTTAAATGGGCTTGGCCCAAAGATTTGACGTCGTCTGGGCTACCGAAGGGCACATAACTTATAATGAAAAGTTGAATATAGTAATGACCAGTCGCGATTGTACATAGTTAATGTAGCCGATTTCAATTCGCAAAAATAACAGGCAAGAATCCAAAAGTGGAAAAACTGTTCCAATGCTGCTGGTAAGAGGCTAATCCGACGTATTTTGTGACGAGAAATCGAATGGTGCAAACCGCGTTGCTTTCCGACCAATACTTTTGGCTGTAGCCACAAATGAATAATCAATGATGTCAAGATCACATGCCCAGCAACGGTTCTTACTCCATGGAAACAAGGAAATTTGCAATTTTTCAACAGCTGGAGATGTCTGGCCAAATTGCGCATCCTTTGGCACCTTATTGATGTGGGTCAGTATTCAATTGTACTTTTTACAGCGGATTGTATCAAGTACCTTTTGTTTTTTTTATATACAAATGGTGTGGTTTTTTCTACATGTAGATAAAGACATTGAGTTTGTCTTCGACTTAGAAGTAAGACATTTGCTGGGTGAGTTAAATGGGCTTGGCCCAAAGATTGACGTCGTCTGGGCTACCGAAGGGCACATAACTTATAATGAAAAGTTGAATATAGTAATGACCAGTCGCGATTGTACATAGTTAATGTACCCGATTTCAATAAGCAAAAAGACCAGGCAAAAACACAAAAGTGGAAAAACTGTTCCAATGCTGCTGGAAAGAGGCTAATCCGACGTATTTTGTGACGAGAAATCGAATGGTGCAAACCGCGTTGCTCTCCGACAATACTTTTGGCTGTAGCCACAAATGAATAATCAATGATGTCAAGATCACGTGCCCAGCAACGGCTCTTACTCCATGGAACCAAGGAAATTTGCAATTTTTCAACAGCTGGAGATGCCTGGCCCAATTGCGCATCTTTGGCACCTTATTGATGTGGGTCAGTGTTCAATTGTACTTTTTACAGCGGATTGTATCAAGTACCTTTTGTTTTTTTTTGATATACAAATGGTGTGGTTTTTCTACATGTAGATAAAGACATTGAGTTTGTCTTCGACTTAGAAGTAAGACATTTGCTGGGTGAGTTAAATGGCTTGGCCCAAAGATTTGACGTCGTCTGGGCTACCGAAGGGCACATAACTTATAATGAAAAGTTGAATATAGTAATGACCAGTCGCGATTGTACATAGTTAATGTAGCCGATTTCAATAAGCAAAAAGACCAGGCAAAAATCCAAAGTAGAAAAACTGTTCCAATGCTGCTGGTAAGAGGCTAATCCGACGTATTTTGTGACGAGAAATCGAATGGTGCAAACCGCGTTGCTTTCCGACCAATACTTTTGGCTGTAGCCACAAATGAATAATCAATGATGTCAAGATCACATGCCCAGCAACGGTTCTTACTCCATGGAAACCAAGGAAATTTGCAATTTTTCAACAGCTGGAGATGCCTGGCCCAATTGCGCATCCTTTGGCACCTTATTGATGTGGGTCAGTGTTCAATTGTACTTTTTACAGCGGATTGTATCAAGTACCTTTTGTTTTTTTTATATACAAATGGCTGTGGTTTTTCTACATGTAGATAAAGACATTGAGTTTGTCTTCGACTTAGAAGTAAGACATATGCTGGGTGAGTTAAATGGGCTTGGCCCAAAGATTTGACGTCGTCTGGGCTACCGAAGGCACATAACTTATAATGAAAAGTTGAATATAGTAATGACCAGTGGCGATTGTACATAGTTAATGTAGCCGATTTCAATTCGCAAAAAGAACAGGCAAAAATCCAAAAGTAGAAAAACTGTTCCAATGCTGCTGGTAAGAGTCTAATCCGACGTATTTTGTGACGAGAAATCGAATGGTGCAAACCGCGTTGCTCTCCGACCAATACTTTGGCTGTAGCCACAAATGAATAATCAATGATGTCAAGATCACATGCCCAGCAACGGTTCTTACTCCATGGAACCAAGGAAATTTGCAATTTTTCAACAGCTGGAGATGCCTGGCCCAATTGCGCATCCTTTGGCACCTTATTGATGTGGGTCAGTGTTCAATTGTACTTTTTACAGCGGATTGTATCAAGTACCTTTTTTTTTTTTTATATACAAATGGTGTGGTTTTTCTACATGTAGATAAAGACATTGAGTTTGTCTTCGACTTAGAAGTAAGACATATGCTGGGTGAGTAAATGGGCTTGGCCCAAAGATTTGACGTCGTCTGGGCTACCGAAGGGCACATAACTTATAATGAAAAGTTGAATATAGTAATGACCAGTGGCGATTGTACATAGTTAATGTAGCCGATTTCAATTCGCAAAAAGAACAGGCAAAAATCCAAAAGTAGAAAAACTGTTCCAATGCTGCTGGTAAGAGTCTAATCCGACGTATTTTGTGACGAGAAATCGAATGGTGCAAACCGCGTTGCTCTCCGACCAATACTTTTGGCTGTAGCCACAAATGAATAATCAATGATGTCAAGATCACGTGCCCAGCAACGGTTCTTACTCCATGGAAACCAAGGAAATTTGCAATTTTTCAACAGCTGGAGATGCCTGGCCCAATTGCGCATCCTTTGGCACCTTATTGATGTGGGTCAGTGTTCAATTGTACTTTTTACAGCGGATTGTATCAAGTACCTTTTGTTTTTTTTATATACAAATGGTGTGGTTTTTCTACATGTAGATAAAGACATTGAGTTTGTCTTCGACTTAGAAGTAAGACATTTGCTGGGTGAGTTAAATGGGCTTGGCCCAAAGATTTGACGTCGTCTGGGCTACCGAAGGGCACATAACTTATAATGAAAAGTTGAATATAGTAATGACCAGTCGCGATTGTACATAGTTAATGTAGCCGATTTCAATAAGCAAAAAGAACAGGCAAAAATCCAAAAGTAGAAAAACTGTTCCAATGCTGCTGGTAAGAGGCTAATCCGACGTATTTTGTGACGAGAAATCG